>NC_083769.1:43827936-43940436 GCF_963514075.1 Conger conger
GAAATGAATGAGAAAATACAAAATTACGCATGGACTATACCTGAGGCTGTGACTAATTTGAGGACCCCACCTAGCAAGGCTCTGACATTCGTTCCTGAGGGAGCCACTCACTCCAACAGTCAGTGTGTTGAGCTATTCTCCTGTTGCTCCCTCAAACTTTTTCTCTGAGAACTGAGCCAGATTCACAAGCATGAACATCAAACGCTGAACGACAGCCAGAGCTTCCAGCAGCCTGCGGCTACGCTGTCTTTTAGCCTTAATGCGGGCGTTCGCTGGAAAGAACTTCCATCCAGGAGAAATTCACAATTACGCATCATTCATATTTAACAAGCAAGCAGTTCAGGGTGGCTGCCCAAAACCTTGCAAAAACAAGCTGTAACTTGACCAGGGTAAAAACAAAAATCTATTTCAGACGTGCATTCTAATAATGTCTCACAATCAAAAGAAATCTGAATGAAATGAATCGATACGCCACACAGCCAATCACAATCAAACAATGACAGGCTAGGGTACCTGACTGCTGTGAGATTACCTGCAGGTCCCAAGACCCTTCCAACGACTCTCAAGTTTGTACACTGAGATTGCGAACGTTAGCTAAAGTTTCAAACTTTTTTCTGTTCGCTGCTAACGTTAGCTAACGTTAACATTAGCTAACATTAGCAAACGTTAACATTAGCTAACATTAGCAAACGTTAACATTAGCTAACATTAGCTAACGTTAACATTAGCTAACATTAGCTAACGTTAACATTAGCTAACATTAGCTAACGTTAACATTAGCTAACATTAGCTAACGTTAACATTAGCTAACATTAGCTGACGTTAACATTAGCTAACATTAGCTAACATTAACATTAGCTAACGTTAGCTAACCATTTGAAAAGGTAGTGCGGCGCGAACAGAAATGGCTGCTGGCAGGGAAGACGCAGAGTCCTGCCTGTCTGCTTTATGGCTTTGTCACAGCAGGCACTGACGGCGGCGCGCCGCGTGTCGGAGGGCGCTAAATCACGGCGGCGAGGGGGAATCTGGGCCTTACGTCTCCGTTCATCAGCTTGCAGTCATCCTCCATTTCGTCTGCGCTGTCCTCGTCCGACACGTCTCCTTCCTCCGCGTCCTCGTCGATGTTCGACGGGAGCTTCTTTCCCTGGAAACACGGGGCCCAGTTACCATTTAAAGCAGGGGTTTTCAACCTTTTCTGACCCAGCGACCGCCATCCCGGCTCAAAGGCATCCAGGGGATAAAGGGGTTATACTTTAAAAAGGTCATATTTTGAACATTTTTCCAAAATCTATGTATAGTAAAGTCTGGCCAGGGACCCCCTACAGTACCTTCAAAGACCCCCGGGGGTCAGCGGACCCCCCCCCCCCCCCCCACTGAAAGCCCAGGATTTAAACCAGGGGTGCACAGCAAGGGCTTCAGTATTTTGTGCCAACTTCTGCTCTTAATTATTTAATTTGCTAAACAATGTCTTGATCAGGCAATTTGTGTATGCTCCAGTTACAGCTGCAGACTGCAGGTGTGTATCCTAAAGATAGTACCTTGCTCAAGTACAGGAGTGAACCAACACGATTCATAGAGCCGTTTCCAGCGTGAACTGCTGAACATAAAGACGTTTCTGCAATGAGCCCTGGGCCCAACGAGACGCAGAGACACGACTTCATTCTCCACTACAAACTCATTCCAGCTCCCGAAACTCCCAATCCTACATCGCCGCAAGACATTCTGCCGCACCTTGCAGAGGAATCCGATCGGCGAATAAGATCACGTCTGTAATAAGGGCCGCAGAGAGCCTTTCACACAGAACATCAATAAGCTGACCCGCTCATTACATCAATTTACCATTGTCATTTCATCATCACTGCTGCCACAGGAGCCGATAAATAAAGAAGGGAAAGAGGCCTTGTGATTGACAGGCGCATAATAGCGAACGTCCACCCGGGAAGGGAGGCAGAATTCCGGGGGGAGCGGGGAGAGATGTAACCGCGGCAGATTGATGTCGTAAAAACGACAGGAATCAATACTCGCGCCGACAGGGGCCCGCATACGAGCCGCTCCAGAAATGAATCGGAGCCGTATTTATCTCATGTTTGCCCACTTTTCAGCAATCATCTTCAGGGCCGGCGGGGGCCTCAACGGTGAGCCGACGGCGGCAACAACAACAAGCGCGGGGCGCGGACGGATCGCAGATGACTCTCGATGATTATCGGGTCGCGCTGATAACTGTTTTTAGTCTTTCTGAAATGACATCACTGTGTATCGATGAATGTATCGTGAAATTGAATGTAATGGGCAGCACTCAAATGTTTGAGTCACTGTTGAGACACGGGGTGTACAATAACAACCGGGGCTTTCAAGAAGATTACATATCCACATTTAGAAAAAATATTTCACTTGCTTTTCTTTTTGTAGAATTGCACTTGTTATTTTTATTTTTTTTTCCCTGTGTGGGCATTTTTTTCCTGCCTCTGGGCCTCATGGTCTCTGAATGAGGGCAGATAAACTTGTGTTTTGTTTGTTGGTAATCGGCATATTAACGTTTGCTGAGGCTTCCACACTTGATGAATCTACACTGCCTAAAGGAATCAGTGTTTTTCTGCATAGTCAGACAATCACAGCAGTCTTTATAATGACATATACTGTCACACAGACATCGTCAAAAGATACGCTGGGGAATTTAAAAATGTGGATAAAAAGCATTAATTTCTAAGTATAAATATTCTTCACCATATTGCAGTTCACAGATATTTAGCAACACAATAAGGTTCCAGATAAATAATTTAAGCGTCATTGATGCATTTACAATGTTAATAGCACTTTTGTGGTTTGGATTTATCTTTGGACAGCTGTATAACTGGATTTATCATGAACCAAACACTTTTGTGCTTCAATCAGGCGGAAATGGAGCACAGCATTACATGATGTAATAACGTAAAGAGCACTAACAACACGTCCAGATCAGCGATATACAGGTCACCTCATTCACCCATAAACTCCACAGCAGGACAGCCGTAGAATCACAAATTACCCGCTATCCTGGCTCAGATTTTCCACCAGCACTTTCACACTTTCAATTTTTTTTCCCATTACATTACATTAATGGCATTTGGCAGACACTATCCAGAGCGACGTACAGTTGATTAGACCAAGCAGGAGACAATCCTCCCCTGGAGCAATGCAGGGTTAAGGGCCTTGCTCAAGGGCCCAAACGGCTGTGCGGATCTTATTGTGGCTACACAGGGGATCGAACCACCGACCATGCGGGTCCCAGTCATTTACCTGAACCGCTACGCTACAGGCCGCATCTACAGGCTTTCCCCCCCTCGACAAACTGAATAAAATTAATTTTCATTTGTGCGCACGCAACATGACAGAGGCCACACACACGCAGGCATTCCTGGTCAGCCGGAGCGTGATTAGCGCTGGGTGGGAGGAGGAGCGGAGGTGACGAGAGAGCGGGGTGACTAATGCCTCCATGAGAGCCCATCCGTACGCACGATTAACTCTGATGAAGCCTGCGTCGGAACCAGAGTGACACCTGCGGAGCCCGCCGGGCCAGGAGGGCCGTGATGTCGGCACACTTTCGCTCCGGCCAGCCGATAACACAACCGATGTTCATGAACCGATCGCTCGTCCATCGATCGTCCCTCGGCAGTCACGAGCGTGTCGGTTTGCTGCAGTACAGTGTACTCCCAGCACCGGGCCAGTAACCTTGTGTACAGAGGGCCGATGTGCTAGCCTGGTACACGAGCGCTTCCCTCCGTTACGGACTCCGTCTCTCAGCCTACAGGCGATATGGCGGTGTGATGCGGTGTGCGATATGGTGGTTTGCTGCGCGGGGTTTGAGCGGAGAGCTGGTGGTTATGTGGGGCGCTCAGTGAACCATGACGTGTACAGGCCAATTTGTCAGCGCTAGAGACTGCCCCACTTTCAGCAGCGGATAGACGCCCAGCTGGAGACTGGAGCACACGGTCCTGCTTATAGCACACGGTCCTGCTTATAGCACACGGTCCTGCTTATAGCACACGACCCTGCTTATAGCACACGACCCTGCTTATAGCACACGACCCTGCTTATAGCACACGACCCTGCTTATAGCACACGGTCCTGCTTATAGCACACAGTCCTGCTTATAGCACACGGTCCTGCTTATAGCACACGGCCCTGCTTATAGCACACGGCCCTGCTTATAGCACACGGCCCTGCTTATAGCACACGGCCCTGCTTATAGCACACGGTCCTGCTTATAGCACACGACCCTGCTTATAGCACACGGCCCTGCTTATAGCACACGGTCCTGCTTATAGCACACGGTCCTGCTTATAGCACACGGCCCTGCTTATAGCACACGGCCCTGCTTATAGCACACGACCCTGCTTATAGCACACGGCCCTGCTTATAGCACACGGTCCTGCTTATAGCACACGGTCCTGCTTATAGCACAGCGCCTCCCTACCCGTCCAACTGTTCACCCTCTGCTCTGCTTTCTCACTGGAGGAGAGTAACTGTAAGCTCTCCTTTCTCACTGTCTCACTATAATTTTATTCAATAGGAGCCCATACCTTACATTTCACACCGATGGGATGTCAGTGGTAAACCATGCTCCCGAAAGAGCGGAAGAAGAGCTATTACCTTGACCAGGATCTTCCCCTTCAGGCCCTCGGGGGAGGGCAGGCGGCCGGACTCGTCCATGTTGACGGTGGACAGGTCCAGCTGGTCACCGAGCACCTCCATCAGATACTGCGCCATCTTCTTCTGCTGGGGCACGCTGCAGTGGTTCTCTATGGACAGGATCACCGGGTACCTGGGCCGAAGCACACCTGCGTCTTTATCGAGGGCCAGCAACACAGCGCCGCCCAGCAGCAGGGCCCAGGCTCTCCCAGCGGAGTAAACGTGAGCAGGAGTCCGTACGAGCTCAGATCAATATTTCCTCTCGCAGATTAATATCATGACTTTTCATCAGTTCAGTGACAGGAGACCAATTTAACATGCTGTACTATTTTTATGGCACTGGCGCCAGGTTTTTAGGACACCTGAAATGAAACGGTGACATCAATTACAACTGCTGTTAGTGTTCCTGGCTTTGCTGGTTTTCTCCATTGGCTAAAAAAACCTCATTCTCTAGAAGACATCTCTGCAATTTAAAAATACTTTCAAACCATTTATTCTTGTATCCTGAAAGGTGATATAACCCATTTCTCCCTCTCCCTTATGCTAAACTATGCAATGAAAAAGTCTGATTTACAATCCAATTTTACTGTAAAATTACAATGTCAAAGCACCATTTCTATATAACATAGATATATATAATTTAGAAAAGAGAAAACTGGTAGAACAACTGCGCAAGACTATGTTTTCATTATGTACTGCTAAGTCTAGCACCTTTCTATCACCATGAGCTACATGAGAAGTGAATCCTGGGAAGATGAAAAATCCACCTTCCTACTGTTCTAGCAACACATTTCTGTAAACATGACACACAGACCCTGAATAAAGGCACTGTAACTGACAACCTCTCTTATTGAAATGGGTCTAAAATGGCCACTCTTCCCCCATATTTCGAGCCCCACCGGTGCTCTGCACAACATTGGGCTGGAAAATTGCATCATGTAAGTTTTTTTGATTTAGGAGCGCTCGGATGGAACGATGCCACCTGGAAACAATATTTCATCTTCCTGTCAGTCAATGCTCCAGTTACCGTGGAGATGAGCGATTCCGGCTTCGTAAGGACCTCGCGACAACGATGTCATCGCCGTTAGTTACAGTACCGTGTCAGGCACATGGTGCGAGAGTAAGGCCTCGCAAAGCAAATACCTTCACCTCTCACTGCGCATCCTGACAAGACTATCGCCTTCTGCAACAGTGTAAAATTCCTCCTGAGATCCTCTCATGAAACCGTAAAGAACGGAGGCTGTGGAATCACACATCTCGGCCGAGGCCCCCGATAACACCTCGCAATTTTTCTCCGGTCGACGCCTTCAACGTGTCTTCCGGCACAGAAACACCCGCGAGATGAGCAGCCGCTTGAGAAACAGAAAACCCCTGCTCCCCTCCGTGCAGCACAACGCAACGGCAAAATCTGACCGTCTCAGAAGAAGAAAACAAAGCTCACGGGTTTTTGACGAAGGCGTATTTGTTGATGGTTTCAATGACGTCTTTGAAGAGGATTTTGGAGGTCAGGGTGTACCCGTGGTGAACGATGGGCTCTCCGTCCTGGCCGTCCCAGCAGTCCACTGAGCGGAGAAAAGAAAAGAAACACACGTAATCAGATCGACTGTGCAGATCTGTAGTAAACCACAGCCTCACAGTGGACTAACATTCCTTAGAGTCGTGGAGTACCGTAAGCCCCGACTGTCCAGCGTACTCAGGAGTAACGATGCCGACTAGACCATCTTTAATTATGCAGTCCATGTGGAGATACGAGAAAGCACTGCTATTAAGTCCTGCTCATTTAAAGTATCAGCATGCTGATGACTTGAAATGAGCCAATTTCTTCATTTGGAAACTCAGTCGATTTACTCCAGCCAAGAGGCTCACCCATCGCATGCAGCTGGAAGTCTGAACGGCTGGTTAAACCTGTCAACATCACTGTGCATCACAAATCTGGCCCACATTCAGTTCTGGCACTCAGTGTGCAATGGATATCATCGGCGTAACAAAGAACAGTGCTTTGAGTTCACCGTCCACACACAAAGAGACAACGTTATTCAGGTCGTCAGCCGTTTACTGTGGAGCATGAGAGCAGGAAGGACATTGAAAGAAGGGATGGGACAGGTAGGATGGCCATGAAAGCCAATAAGATCACAGGAAGACTGGACCAATGATATCACATAGTAACACTGGACTAAACACAGATCAGTGAGCTCACAGTAAGGATAGGCCAGCACAGTTAAACTGCAGTAACACTGGACTAAACACAGATCAGTGAGCTCACAGAACAGATGGGCCAGCACAGTTAAACTGCAGTAAAACTGGAGTAAACACAGATCAGTGAGCTCACAGTAAGGATAGGCCAGCACAGTTAAACTGCAGTAAAACTGGAGTAAACACAGATCAGTGAGCTCACAGAACGGATGGGCCAGCACAGTTAAACTGCAGTAAAACTGGAGTAAACACAGATCAGTGCGCTCACAGAACGGATGAGCGGGACAGGGTGAACAGTGAAGATTAGCAGGGAAACGTCAGTGAGAATGGGTTATGGGATAGGGAGAGTGACTGAGTGCATGCGCCTGTGTAAGTGTGTGCGTGAGTGTGTGAGAGTGTGAGAGTGAGAGAGTGTGAGTGTGTGAGAGTGTGAGTGAGTGAGAGTGAGAGTGAGAGAGTGAGTGTGTGAAAGAGTGAGTGTGTGAGAGAGAGCAAGTGAGAGTGAGAGTGTGAGTGAGAGAGTGAGAGTGAGAGAGTGAGAGAGTGAGACAGAGAGAGTGAGAGAGTGAGAGAGAGACAGAGAGTGAGAGAGTGAGAGTGTGAAAGAGTGAGAGGGTGAGAGAGGGTGAGAGAGTGTGAGTGAAAGAGTGAGAGAATGAGAGCGGGAGTGGGAGTGGGAGTGAGAAGGGAGCAAGACTGTGTGTGCGTGTGCGTGTGAGGTCAGGACCCTCTCCGGGCCTCAGGGCTCTGACCTTCCACACAGCGGCAGCCTGCCTGCAGCACCCAGGCATACATGTCCACCCTGGACTGGGACATGAGCTGGTCCCCCATCAGGTAGGTGTTGTGGGAGGAGGCGATGAAGTAGTCGCACAGGGGATGGGTCATGGGCTGGTTCACCTCGTAGTGCTCCGGGTTGAAGATGTCCCCTGACGGACTGCGCATGTAGCTGGTGAATCCTGGAAAAGCATCAGGAATGTGATAAAATTCCCTTTCCCATCCAATCATACCAGCGACAATATTCACTTTCCAGCACTAAATCAATAACTATTAATTCTGCAAAGACGGGGTGTGGAAATCTTTATCTGTGTATAAATATCTCTCTCACAGCTTTGCATGCAGGGCAATATTTATACACCGACGTGGGAGTGCACAGTTGGAGGTTTACGCGTAAACTCCGGTTCTTAAGCTGCGGATTTCTGCCATATGCTCAGTGCTTGCTCCAGCAAGCCTGCGTGCGTGTGACCTGGCGCGTTCTCCGGGCGTGTGACCTGGCGCGTTCTTGGCGCATACGGCGGGGTTAGGGTCGGCGAGACACGCCCGCGGCGTGGCGTCCCTTACCGTCGATACCCAGAACCCCCTGCTGCTGGTTGTCGGGACAGGGCTCGAACTTGCTCACGATCTCCAGGCAGTGCTCCTTCGTCACGTTCGTCATCTACAAAACAAAACAAAAAAAACCTTTACTCAAGATTCAAGTGCATCTACCGAGGCCTCTTTGGTCTTGAGAATAACTGGAAATCCATACAATATTCTAAAAAGATGAGAACTTTTTACAAAAAACAACACTGACGGTGCTAATCTGGAGAATACAGGCTAATCCCATTAGAAGCATCCTCTCTCAAGCCTGGCCCCATTGCTGCACTGTAATCCATATGGCCAGTCTGAGAGCTGGGCCCAGCTGATTGGCCCATTGGTCCATCCAGGCCAATCAATGTCAGGTCCTTTCACAACTCGGGGTGGGGTGGGGGGGGGCGTGGTCCCAGGGGAGGACTCCACAGGGGATGAGTATATTTGGACAGCTTAAGCCCAGAGAGAAGCTTTGTCTTAGTGGCTTGGTCTCATTTCATCTAACCGCAAAGTGCCACCACCTACACTGCAGCGAAAGACCGCTTTAACAAGAGCCTAAGAGAAACAGGTAAACGAGTAAAACTCTCCTCTTTTAGTTGAATTCTGCCTCTTATCCTCTTCTTTCTGTCTGGGTGCTAATATTTAGAGTGCCCTTTTATCCGATTCTGCGGGATCCCATCAGCAATGAAGAAAAAGGATTCTTTGATAGAGTGTTAATAAATGTTTTATGCGGCGTTAAGTCTTCATTTCCTAAAGTGGAGAGGAACGCGCTCACAAACGGCACAAACGCGGCGGTGTGATCAGTGGCAGGGCGCTGTGCTTGAAGAGCCAATACGCAAACCGATAAACAGGGATACGCTGAACGATCAGACTTTAATAACAGTAAATATATACCAGCTGGATTCTGTCAACTCTCAGATTTAATCACTGCACGCATAAACAGCCCCATGGATTCGTAATTAGACATTGAGAATTGATTTACAAGGCTGGAGTTCTCATACTGTAACAAATAGTTACAGTATGAAAGTGTGAGGATGATAAAATAATAAAGCTTTTTGTTTGTTGGTTTTTTGCTCCAAATAAAAACCATTCAGAGTCGAAAACAAACCAGTCTAGAAACCAATAAATCTATGACAGGGACATATCAATAAAGTCGACTTTTGGTGTTTTTGTTTCTGAGGGTAGCAGTTTGTGCATAAATCTTCAGAACTCAGGAAAACACACACTCTTTCTCCCCTCGTTGTAGTCTAAACAGAGCCATTAGAGAGAGGCTGTATTTCATCCCGACGCCTTTAATGCTCATGTGAAGTGACAGTGCTAATTCCCCCGGTCGTATACGCCCGACGATTGCTCTCACGTACAGACATAAAACATTCCTTCAGACCGCAGGAATCACTTCTCAAAATTAATGACAGGTCTGAAAAGCATCCTATCTCATTAAGCCCAAGGGGTTCTATTTTCAAATGGTAAATTTAGCAGCTTTTCGTGACGAGGAAAATGCGGCATACTAGGATGATACATATAGTGCAGTGTTCAAAAATGTGACGGCAGGAACCTTCAGCGGAATTAAGACTTAAACTGGGTGGACTATGGTGGTCTTCTGTGACAACAGTGTCACTGGCTTTTAGGGATTATGCGGTAAACTGAAACATCAGGAAAACGATACAAATCAGTCAAATGAGGAATTTAAAAAGTACTGGACTTGACTCTCACTAACATCAGAAAACGAACTACAGTTTAATAAACTGCACTAGTACACTGGCTGGATCTGTCATCGTACAAAGCAAAGGAACCCACAAACAAGCATTCTTTATACAGCTCTTTCCATGCACAATGACAGGACAGAAACCATTACAGTGACAGAACAATTTAATCAATTTAGCTTTTAAGTTCAGCTTTGTGTGTGTGTGAGAGTGACAGAGAGATAGATAGATAGAGATAGAGAGAGATAGAGAGAGAAAGAGACAAAGAGAGAGAGTGTGTGTGTGTGTGTGTGTGTGTGCGTGCGTGTGTGTGTTTTGTGGCCGTTTTTCCACCAAGTCCATCCTATAAACCAACAAATGATCCTTGAGTTTTTGTGAACAAATTAAAATATGTACATGAATGATAAGGTTCTGATTAAATTAGTCAGCGCCAGTGGGATCAGGAGTCATTGAGAAAACTGCCAAGCTAAATTAAGACGTAACAACAAAAACCCTGCCTGCTAGAACTGAGATCTCCCCATGCAACAAAAGTCATTATGAAGTTATGACGGGCGTCACATGTGTCCCTCTGAGAATGACACAGTAAACCTGCAGGAGGATACAGGGCACTCCACGCACCTTTTACCGTCTGCTCAAAGCACACTGTGCCATTCAATTACCTCTCCTGCCACCTCAACTGCAAATTAACTTTTTTTTTTTTAAATATTCATTTCTGATTTGCCATTGGATAATAGAGGGCGTCCAATTCCTGTAATACAATTCCAGTAATTAATTACTTGTTGGCAGTGTGGCTTATTGGTCAACCAGATTATTACTAAGAGGGGGGTCAGGTCTGCAGGTTGGAGTCTCAAATGGGGCACGGTTGTTTTACCAATGTACTTAATCCAGATTCAGGAGACATTTCACAAACCAGGATTAGTGAGTTTGCGGGATAACTGTGCCAAGTAAACCCAGAACAGCTCTGTTCACATCAGTCCATGTTCCAGATTTGGAGGGGTTCCAGGCTTTACTCAGTGCAGATATCCAGCTAAATCCGTAAGTCTGCTTTGTGCAACAGGACTCAATCGGTATATCAAAATGTTGCAGGTGAGTTAGGCTATTGTCCAACATAACCTTTTGACACAATTTGGTGCGATTGAGTGCAGTGTAGAGAGACGTTCACACTTTAGCAATGACTACAGTGATGTGCCTATTCTGTGAAGACAAACCTAAAGGCCAGTAATCCACAAGAATCAATCCATGAGCTTCAGGTTATTAAAAGATGGCATGTGACAGAGGTAGAGTGTGTTCATTTGAGAGGTAATGGCTTTTGATAATTACTCTTGGAACATTTCTGAATCAATGAAGGTGGCAACAGAAAACACAAATTCTTATTTCACACATTAATAGTAAAGCAGAGTTGGTGACACATTATAAAAGCACAGTTCTGCATAAAAAGAAAATATAGATATACCACTTGTACTTGCACAGAGGGAACAAACCATTAAAATGAATAAATATACAGCTTTGCTGGATGGGCTATTGAATCAGCTATTGCATTCTTATAATTATACTTAAAAATCATTTTTGAAGAATAAAAAATAAAAATAAAAATACAGCTGACACAATACAAAGAGGTTGGATATGGAGCCGACCAAAGATATTAGCAAATTTGAAATTTTGATATTAATCTGGGATGTCGTTTCATTTTGTGTACAGGACCACATCAACATTGAATCAAATAATCTATCAAAATAATCTATACACAAAATCTAAACCGTTAGAGCACGCCTATTCAAAGAACAAAATCCGACTTACTTGACAAATTCATATTTTGTGTTATTTTAAATCTGTTAAAATATACAGCATATCACCAGTAACACAGCCACTCAAAATACAACTACTGAACCAGTGCCTCATATTGGACAGATTTAGGAAATATTTGCATGCATGTCCTGTCATTCTTTAATAGTCTGCTAAGATTTATCAAGGGAAGACACACTTCCATTTTGTGAAAGTCTTGTGGAAATGAGTCTTAAAGCTCCATCTGGTTGTGATTAGAGGTGCACAAAAAGGGCTGATCCGTTTCAGGATTTTGTGCCAACCTCTGGTCTTAATTATTTAATTGACTCAATTATATCTTTTCTGACATGTGTATGAGTACTGGCTACAGCTGTAGACCGCAAGTGTATCCGAATGATTTTACAGTGCTCAAGTACAGGCTTGAACCAGGGTAATTTATAGAGCTGTCAGCAAATTAAAAACAAGGCAACTGGTTGGAACAAAAACCAGTACACAGACCAGCCATCGAGGACCGGAGTTATGCACCCCTGGATTAGTAATAACCAATAACAGCCCGGATTAGTTTCACAGAGAACAGAGGTGAGGAGTAGAACCACAAAACCACTGCAGTTAAAGCAACCTGCCGGTCCGTTTAGAAAAAACTTTATGGGTCTGGTTCCTCTCCATGGTTCCAATGTAATGTAAGGACTAAACAATGGGTTTCGGTCCATTTAGTAATAGTCCACTCAGCAATGGATCAAACCCTCAAGCAACTACTCTCCACAAGAATTCTATTCAATTGACCTCCCCAGCTTGGCCATCGTCAAAGGCGTCAAACGTGAAACGTGCAGAAAATGACAGAATAAAAATAATATCCTTCTCACACCCGAAATACTCTCTGCCATCACTGACAGATGTAATCTTTTCTTAAACGGCGTTACGGACAAGCTAAAGCCTTCACTGCCCTGAGGCCTGTTCTTCAGAAGATAGGCAGAGGGCAGACTGATCAGAAAGGACTTGGAACACATCGTCACATCAGCCCGTTTGCATGAAAAGTCGGGGCAGATATGTCACCCGGCCGCCTCCAGGACGACGCGACACCTAATAAAAAACCAAATTTGTGTGCCGCATTTACAGCGCCGGGGAGATGTGTTGCCACACACATCCATAAAAACCTGACAACATTTGCTCACCTCCGATTAGGAGTGAAGAACAGAATATCGTGTGCACAGCTCGTAACCTTGGGAAAATAGATGCAGCTCAATAACGCAGAGTGACAGCGAAAGGCCCGGGCGTGACAGCCATCGGGCGCGGTACGCAGCTAAAAACACAAACTCTGTTTGTGCGGTTATGAGCCCCAAGGTCTGGGAGTGGAAAGCTGACAGTCCTACAGGAAGAGACAAACAAGGCTACGGACGGACGGCTTCAGTCCACAAGGTACACTGCGACGCGGTAGAGCCGGTTTGATGAACGCAGGCACCTCCAAGGTAGTTGTTTTGAGTTAAAGACCAGCTGAAATGGAAGTTAGAGCAGCACTAGCCTCCACGATATGGCGTATCCACGAGTCAAACGGATCTTTCGGGGACGTTTTCGAAGGGCGGGGAGTCAATTTCACTGCGTGTCGCAGTGCGGTAGGGATATGGATTGGAGGGAAAGGGAAAACTGACAGACATTTGATCAACATAAACGACGGTGCAGGATGACGTAAAATCTCGTAAATCTCTCGTAATTATTTGTGAATATACACTTTAAATTGTGCCCATACACGTATGACAGATTGTTGACTCTACGTTGACTCATTTGATTTCAGCTTGCCTTTAAGAGCATCTGAATGTAAATGTAATGCCTCATCGTACGAGCAGCCAATCCGGCAGCTGTATCCTGCACCGGGCTCGGTGACCTCACGGCAGACTGAAGCAATAGGACACGCCCGTTCTGGTGAGTGCACTCATCAGTCCACAATGCGCATCTAAAACATAATTAGGCATGTCATTCAGAAAGGTGTGAGAAAAAGAACCATCCAGGTAATGGAAAGAAAGATACAGAGGCGGGACAAACCTTCTGCTCCACCTCCAGGAAGCGGGTGAGGTTGTCCGTGTCCATGTGGTCCTTGTGGTTGCTGTAGGTGAGCATGAGCAGGTAGAGGTCTCGACGGGTGGACATCATCTTGTAGAAGGTGCAGAACTCCTCGAACCCCAGTGTGCCCTGGTTTTCATCCGTATCTGCCTCCTAGCACCAAGCACAAATTATTGGTATTATTATCAGTAAAGAGGGTATCATCAAGCAGTTCTCAACTTAACAGAATGCTTTAAAAAACAGGAAAATTAGATTTTTGGTTAAAAAAAAAATTTTGTTAAGTACAAATCTGGAACCTTGAAATAATCCCGCTATACGTAATCATTCAGCTATAAATCAATGTGCAAATATTGCCGGTTGCCATTTTTTTAAAAATTAATTCACGGTTTTACATCATCATCAACCTGGCTCACTCGAGATGGTGGCTCACAATGTTCTTACAAGTCAGAGAGTGGGGTAGAGTTTATCATGGACCTGGCAGGCAAGCAGCGTGAAATGTTCACAACGTCAAAGGCAGCGGCAGCAGCTACAGAAGCAAGAGCTATGGCTGCTTCATCACCGCGCACACCCGCTCCCAGGGGCAAAGCGCAGCATCAGGTTGGCAAAAGCCCTCGGAAGTAAGCTGACGGCAAATGCGTGAAGTGCAACTGATCAGCGTTCAGTCCCTGCTCACACTTCTCCGTAGTTTTTGAGGAGAGAGAGAGAGACAGTGCGAGACCAGTGTAAAAGCACACCCGAAATATGTTCGTTTTAGCCCTTTTCTCATTGCGCCTGTCCTCTGACACATTTTGCCGTAGACTATAGAACTAAACTGCAATACAAGTTGAAATCGCTTCAGTCGTGTCCATTATTTAAAAGAAAATAGTTCTTGCAACATAAGATTTCATAAACTTTATGACAAGTCACTAGGGCTGCAGAAATCAACACAGCAATGCAGGACAAGCCTGTTGTCACCAATATAGGATCTTCAAAAAAAAAACTGTGCCTTTCTAGTGTAAAACTTCCCAACTAAGGCTCCCTGTTATATTTTGCACCTAGCTGACAGCCCCAGCTCTATTACCCTGCCCCCAATTACTCAGACCGCTCCACAGCAGTGCCTGATGGGCCAGTTTTCACACCAAGGTCGCTTCTAGGTGAGAAACCGTGACAATCTCTCAGAGAACTTTCGATGGCCGATTTCTCAAAACCACTTCTGTGAGGCACACACAGTTTAACGAGCTATATATCCAAAATGGATCGGCCAATCGCAACAAGTGACACCTCATTTTGTAGCTCTGAACTTACAGTTTCAAATCAATTGGGGGGGAAAAAAGGGAAAAATGTCAATGGTACCTCCTTTATTACAAAGGCACATTTGTGGTCCTATCTCACATCTATAGCGCCATTGTCATGCTCCCTCCGTTTGTGAGAAAAGAGTCTTAGCAGAACTCCATTCTCCAATGCAATCCACGACAGAGACTTCAGTTTTGAACATCACACCGTAAAAGTCATCAGAAGATACCGTATGACACAGGAGAGAACATGACACAGAATTACCCAGAACATAGCTAAACCATGTTCCAATGTCCCTTTCAGACAAACGTTCTATGCTGTATTTTGGTGGATGCAATCTTAAAAAAAATAATTGGGTTTGGGAGTGGGGAATGGATATATCATGTTTGCGTGCTTGAGGCAAGGAATATTCTGGAAGCCTGGCCTTGTTAGCACATATTGCAATGTGAGCCAGTGAAAGCCGAGGTGAAAACCTGCGCAATTAAATCAGACTGGAAACGAGGTGAAGACACTGCAGTAAGCTGGAGGCCCCGAGAACAGCAGCCGGAAAACAAGCCGCACTGCGTCCCGATTGGCCGATTCCTGATGATAAAAACAACATGAATATCCTGATAAGCCAGGCTAAGCAGAAAAAAAATATTTTGGCCTTGTTAAATTGTTCTTCAGCCTCATTCAATTCAGCCTCATTCAATCTCACAATGAATAACTCATTTCAATTCACAAACGAGACCCAAACCCAAATCCTTTACAAGAAAAATAATTTCAGAAGACAAACTGGGTCTAATTTCAAGTGCATGCCAGAGACAAGTAAGCAAGGTAAGACAAGTTTTTTAAAGGGCCATATTTAATGAAGAGTCTGAATGCATATTTCTCTTTTTTTCTAATCTTTTTTTGAGCAAACCAGACACTCAGCCTTCCACAAACTAAGGACCAGAGGCTGCAGAGAAAGACAATGGCGTTTTTCTGTCCGTGGGGGATTCCTTTATTGGATGAGAAATGGGCAGCTCTGGTTTCCACAACACAGTGGGGCTAAATCTGATTGGTTCCCAGGCTGCGGGGCACAGGGAGTCACATGTCTGGCAGCTGACCGGCACATTCTAGAAGAGATAGGGGAACGCCGCCCCCAAAAATAGAGAGAGAGAAAAAGAGAGAGAGAGAGAGAGAGAGAGAGAGAGAGAGATGCGATTACGTCCCGGGCCGTGTGGGGGATTGTGGGGGATTGTGGGGGATTGTGCCCGAGCTGAAGAAGGGTGCCGCGATCGTCGCAGGACAATGGCGGCTCAGGGAGAGATCAGATCCCGGGCCAAGCCCAGCGTTTGGAAGAGGTCCTCGGCATGCGGCCAGCGCCGGGTTTACTGCAGCCGACCCGCACTCAGCCAACGCCAGCGGCCGTCCTCACGTCAATCACAGCCCTGTCCACATTAATCACTCCCCGCAGAACTGCCACGGCTATAATTATTCAAATCAATGCTGAGGGGGAAGGAGCGCGTGGCCCATTAACACCGATACCACTGGCTCTGCCCAAATAACTCATGCAAATATTGATGAAACGGCCGATTTGAGATTCAGATTTGCACTCAAAGCCACTTGGCTCCCAAGCGCCTGCTTGGGCTAATCATCGAATTGGAAGTCGAACATCAAATTCTTGCCTCAATGACACAATTTATAGACGGACACAAAAAACATGAACATTTACGATACCTTCCCGAGACGCGAAGAATAAGTTGATGTATTTATTTCCTTCTTTTTTGACATAGCATCCAGTGTCTTGGATGACAAAAAATAAATAAAAGACACACGACAGTGAAAATATCTTTTTAAATATCCTTTTATGTTTATTGAATGTCCCTTGTAGTGTAGGTTTCAGCTGGAGAATATATAGTTCCTGAGATTAAGAGCAGAGACTCGTGTCCCTCACAGGGGATGAAAAATGAATTACCGGGTCTGAGGAGGACATCGAACTTGCACGCTGCAGAAACTGAGGCGGTAAAGCATTTCAGGATCTGAATTGAATACCCCACGGGGGGAGATCAGCTGGGCTTTGGGGGCAAACGCACTGGCGAATGGTTATTGATCAGACGGAATCTAGTTCACAGCGTGAGAGACCGAAAGGGCAGGCTCATGGAGTGGGATCCAGAGGCCCCCCCGAGTACAGCGCCTTTATCCACTGGCACACTTCCTTGTCCTTTCCCTAAATCCCCCCCCGTGGTGGAGGGCATTCTCAGACTGTGATGCACGAACTCAAAACTAGAAGGGAAAAGCGAATCGAGTCGTAATGGCGTCGTCGTCCTCCTCGCCACACGACCGCAGCAGACCGAGCGAGGATGAGGAGGACCCGGTCGACCAGATGATCTCCAGGACGGGATGCGCGGAGCTCCACTACGCTGTGCAGGAGTGCATGGCGGAGCGCCAGGACTGGCGGAAGTGCCAGCCCCAGGTGCAGGCCTTTAAGGAGTGCATGTTGACATTCCAGAGCGCAAGGAAGGAGCAACTCGCCAAGCAGAAACCAGCACAGGTCAATTAGTAGACCTGACTTCGTGTCTGAAACTACCGTTTTTCTTTCTTGTGACTTTGCTCAGTGGTGTGAAAGTTTTTGGCATGCCATATACCAATAGTTTTCATATGGCCTTTTCTTCTGCGTGGCGGCCTGTAGCGTAGTGGTTAAGGTAAATGACTGGGACATGTAAGGTCGCTGGTTCTAATCCCGGTGTAGCCACAATAAGATCTGCACAGCCGTTGGGCCCTTGAGCAAGGCCCTTAACCCTACACTGCTCCAGGGGAGGATTGTCTCCTGCTTAGTCTAATCAACTGTACGTCGCTCTGGATAAGAGCGTCTGCCAAATGCCAATAATGTAATGTAATGTAATGTATCCAAAGCGCTGTACAACTGATGCTTCTCATTCACCCATTCACACACACACTCACACACACACCAACGGTGATTGGCTGCCATGCAAGGCACCGACCAGCTCGTCAGGAGCAATTGGGGGTTAGGTGTCTTACTCAGGGACACTTCGACACACCCAGAGCGGGATCGAACCTGCAACCCTCCAACTGCCAGACGACTGCTCTTACCTCCTGAGCCACTGTCGCCCCCAAAGGGAGTTAAATTAGCCACTGACCTTATCACACACTGTTAGCCAAATTCAGCATCCAGCTGTATTGTGGCCATGGTGTGAAATCATGGATGTAATCTCATCAAATCTACAGTGATCTGCTCATATGGGTAAACCAAGTGCATTTATGAAGATACCAGTTCTAGATATCATTACATTACATTACATTACATTACAGGCTTTTAGCAGACGCTCTTATCCAGAGCGACGTACAATGAAGTGCAAATCAAACCCAGGGACAAGTGCAAGAGGAAAGTACAGTTCATCGCTGATTATTTTTTATTTTATTTTATTTTTTTCAACTTAAGTCAAAGAAGTATAAGGATCAACGCTGGGCCGGTTCCATATATGGTCTGTGAGAAAGCCCTACGTCAGATAAAGTGCCGTTTGTGGATTTGTGCAGTTCTGCGAGAGCTTCCTCCACTTGAGCTGGGGGTGGAGGGGGGCGATGACGCACGTGACAGAGTGATGGACACCCTCACGCGTGTCTGCGCTCCTCTACCTCCCCGTGCAGGGAGAACGGGGTACAGTGACTCGGTCATAAATAAGAGAGGAGGGTCTCCGCCCCTCGGCTGTGGCCGCGGCAACGCAGATTAATTCTTCAGACGCCGCGTGTCCTCCCGCCCAGTCTTTCAGCTGCTTTCCAACCGCCATGAATCATTGAGCGGAGCTCCGGCTACAGAGAGGCCAACCTCCCCCCCCGAACAGTCGACACGCGGAGAGCCCGGAGCCTGACTCCACGGAGCCCGCATGTTCCTCCGTAACCGAAGGTGCCCTGCACGAGGGGATCGTGTGACACCCCCTATCCACACTTTCAGCCAGGCCTTTAGGGCGGCCTGTAGCGTAGTGGTTGGCGGTTCGATCCCCGGTGTAGCCACAATAAGATCCGCACAGCCGTTGGGCCCTTGAGCAACGCCCTTAACCCTGCATTGCTCCAGGGGAGGATTGACTCCTGCTTAGTCTAATCAACTGTACGTCGCTCTGGATAAGAGTGTCTGCCAAATGCCTGTAATGTAATGTAATGCCTTTTCTTCCTGTAAACTAAAACCCTGTTTTCCAGGTTGCTGCTCTCGGAAGCCCGTCCCAGGGCTCGGGAAGATTCCCGATGATCACCGGGAAAACCGACGGAGCGCCCAGGGGCTCGGCGAGGCAGAACTTCCACCGCGCCGGACGAGAGGGAACGCGCGTTTCCGGGGAAACGGACCGCGGCGTGCAACGCGATGCGCATCGCACCCTGAGCACCGGCCAAGCCTTCCTCAGGGTCAGAGGTCAGCCGTTCCCCGCAGAGCGAATCAAAGGCCTTTAACGCGGGATTAAAGCATTCTGATCCCTCCATTCAACATCTGACGCGCTTTCAGCCGGAAATGTCAAGCGAACAGGTTGCAGTTTTACAATCTTTGCTTCACTTTCAAGATAATGGAAATGTGCAATTCGCAATTCTTGGGATACCCGGCAGAGACCGGAGGTGTTACAGCACCCCGCGTGAGTCTCAGGTGCTTAAAAACAGGATTCATCTGCTGACATCGTGACATAAAACAATCCAGGCTTTTATTAAAACAAAGTGTTTTAAATGAGACACTATTTACCCATAAATCCCTGTAGTTAGTTTCTTCCACCCCAAAAGACTGTTCGATATTAAGCACACAGAACGCATAAACACATTGCCAGAAGCCCATAATACACATCAGAGTATTCTTCCCCCAGATCTATCATACAACATGAATAAGCAAACATTTCACATCAGCCAGACAGAGCCCTCAGCAGATTGAAGTCACACTCCCACCCCTGATTGCAGCCCGTCTGTTTGATTTAACAACAAACTTAAAATTGAACCGGGTAACTTCACACAGAAAGGCATAAAAGGGTCTATAATCGTAGACTGAGAACTTTGGTTTGGCTAAGGTACAGGTTCTGAGTGCAAACAACTGCATGATTAGCACTACCCAGTACCACCTACTACCTGGCCAGTACTAGTTGCTGTCCTGTGTCACATCCTGCCGGTCTGGGTGCAGAAGTAACGTGACGATATTATCAGCGTAGCCGCGGTGGCTGAGTAAAACGTCTCCGCCGGGAGACACGGGCGTGCGGAGCAGAGTCACTCAGCCGTTGTCACGGCGGCGGTGACGAGCGGGACCTTCTCAGCGCGATCGGGGCGGTGCGTGTTTTTTACACGCGGGCGACGTGTCGAGCTCTCTGCGCATTACGAGCGCGGCCATCTGGGGCCGTTTGGACCGTATGGGGCGAGCGCTGATTACGCGCGGGAGCTTAGCGCTGGGGCGCGGGGCCACGGGGCGCGGGCGGAGGTGGAGGTGAGGAGAGGGAGGTGCTGTGAGGAGAGGGAGGTGCTGCCTGAGAGAGAGGGGCGCATTACCAGCCACTGAGGGACAGCATGAGCGGGCAGGGCCTGATTTCAGCCGCTGACGCGTCCTGGTACCACCACCCCTAGACCAGCCGTTAACCCATTCAGTCCCACGTCCAATGTGAAGTGGCTCCAACCTGAATACCAAGGGGTTTTGACTATGGTTGAGAAAACCTAGTAGGCTCTAGGCTCACAACAATCGTACAGCAGTCATTTTGATTGGTTGACAAGGTATAAGGTATAAAAACTTTTTACGGTAGTTTTGCTCGAGTGCCTTATGCCACTCTCGGGACTGAAATGGTTAAAGCACGCCGTTACTGGGTCGGTCAGTGGGGCTATTTTACCAGCACTGGGGCTGTTAAAGACCCCTCACACACGACCTCACTCAAACCAGCACCGTGCTCTTTATCGCACGCAAACCCGTCATCTCTAGCAAGATCCGTACACTTACACAATGTTTGTGACTGTAAGATTTAACAACTACGAAAGGTTGCTGCTAGTTTCTCATACACGTCCTACTGCGCCGTGAGCGGCACAAACACACCAAAATGGTGTCTGCGTGTGAAAACACAGGAAGCGCAACATTTCTGAGAGTCTGAGAGGAGCCAGCTAATTACACTTCAACCTACAATCCAAGCTCGTTTGTGTTTCTTCCCTCAGAATGTTGACCAGAAGCCAGAAGCAAAAATAACGCAGGTCCTTCCGAAAGCTTCCTTCCGAAAGCTTCCTTCCAGGAATTCTATGAAAAATAATGGAAATACCATGCAAGGCACACATGACAAAACCCAGACGCTATAGCGCTAGAGGTGATGCTATCGTTAGGAATTCATTACTGGGAGGACGGGACAGTTCGGCCAATGAGAGCGTCCGCGGCATGGGCGATAACCCATGATAACTCCCTCTCTGTCCACGCCCCAGCCCGACACAAAGGCTACAGTTCTCCGAAAGCCAGCCATTTTGTCTGCGGATCCGTTTAACCTTATCTTTCCATCGTGGACGCGCGTTTATGTACCGCGCCCGGTTTTGTCCGTGACATATTGGGCGACCGGCGGCCCCGACCGCGCCGCCTCCTAATTTCTGGATGATGTCGCAGGCCCCATAAATCAGCGGGAGAAAAGGCCGTTGGGCAGGCCGCGGGAGGAGATAACACAGCCCCGCTCAGACCAGGCTTTCACCCGGGCCGCTGTCCATCACCCGCCTGCCCACGCCCACAGCGGAGACAACAGCAGCCTGCCTTTATCAGGCCTGCTGCACACTCTCCCTCCCTCTCTCCATCCCTCCATCTCTCTCATAAATACCTGCAGAGAGGCCCACCTCTGCTCACAGACCGTGACAGAGAGGGGGGGGGGCAGAGGGAAGGGGGGTGGGGAGGCTCTCCAGGTTCTGACATCCCGGCCCTACTCAGTCCCGATCTAGGGGGGTCTCCAACCCCGGTCCCGGAGAGCTACCGGGTTCGGCAGTTTTTTGTTTTCAGCTTATAATCAGCACCCTGTTGAGACCCAGGTAACCAGGTGAAGTGACTTCACTGTGCAATCAACTGCTCTATTCGATGCATTAAGTGCAGAGTAACAGGGACCAGCAGAGCCTGAAGCTCTCCAGGACCAGGGGTGGAGAGCCCTGGTCCTGGGTGATGGCCGACTGAACCCCTACGCTCGCTCAGTCGGCCATTCTCTCAGGGTGAAGGAGGGACCCCGTTGGACACTTAAAGGACCACCCCGTATGTGGGCGGGTGGGCTTCGCAGTGCTCGGCAGAAGAGTCTGCAGAGGGCATGGAGGGCCAGGAGATTAAATAAGACCTTCTTGGAGAGAACAGCGCTGTCAAAGCACAGAGCTAGACACATCCGTCATCTCAGCACCTCTGCCGTCGCCCCCTTCTCGCCCCCCCCCCCCCCCTCCCTCCTACCTCACCTTCAGCAAACTTCCCTGAGCAAACCCAGCCGCACAGAAAGTTTGCCGTCGCACTCCCAGTGCAAACCGTAACCGATTTATACGGTTTACCAACCAATAAGAACAACGCACTGTGCTTCCACACACACAACGCCCCACGCAGACCAGCATACAAAACCAAACATCCACAGTCAACAAAGCAGTGGGCAGCACCTCTTCATATCACATGGTCTTATTGAAAGTGTTCCCACTGTGGAGACATGATTCAGCTACAGCTATGTAGCTTTTATCCAATGGGACTTACAGTTGATTCGACAAATTCCCCCTGGAAAGGTGTGGGGTTAAGGGCCTTGCTCAAGGGCCCAACAGCTGCACAAATCCTATTGAGGCTAGACTGAGGCTTGAAGGTCCAAGGTCCCAGTCAAGCACCTAATGTGTCACTGGGCTATAGGCGGCCTATACCACTTCCTGTTAAGCCGCCAATGGGAAACCCTGCCCCACCTTCACTCTCAAAACCGGCAACTCTGTCTGGAGCCGTGAATAAATGGTAAATGGTAAATGGTTGGCATTTATATCGCGCCTTTATCCAAAAGCGCTGTACAATTGATGCTTCTCATTCACCCATTCATACACACACTCGCACACCGACGGCGATTGGCTGCCATGCAAGGCGCCGACCAGCATTTGGGGGTTAGGTGTCTTGCTCAGGGACACTTCGACACAGCCCGGGCGGGGGATCGAACCGGCAAACCTCCGACTGCCAGATGACTGCCCTTACTGCCTGAGCCATGTCGCCCCCCTAAACAATAAACACCGCGACCCCTGTGTTTACACGAATAAACAGCTGGCACAGGGCGGGATGCGTGAGCGTGTGAACCCACCTTGAACATCTGCTTGACCTTCTGCCGGGGCAGGTTGACGTTGAGCTTGTGCAGCAGCTGCAGGACCTCGCTGATGCTCAGGCTGCCGTCGCCGTTTTTGTCCGCCTCCGCAAACGTCTGCTTCAGCCACGTGACGCGAAGGGTTAAGGACGCAGCGCGGAGAACGATGAACGTACGGAGACGCCATCAGAGACACAGAGACACAGAGACACCATCCCCTCACCTCCACCAGAACTTTAACTAGACTTCAATCAAGACTTTAATAGGTAGAATCAGTGATAGTGCTGGGCTAAAACAAAAACCCACAAAAACCAACACCGGACCTTTTTTCCCATGACTGAGAACAATCTACCTACTTCTCTTTTTCAATATACATATAGGAGGAGAATACTCTAAATCAGTGTTTCTATGGTCTGGAATCCAAAATAGGTCATGGGTGTGCATTAGGTGGGTCCCAAAACGAGTCTGTATCCCACAAGGCTATGTTAATATTTGCAATTTGCAATGTCCCTGAAAGGTACTACATTTCAAATTTGGAACCTGATATTAAAAACTATTTCTAATTTGGGTCCTGATATAAAAAAGAACCCCTGCTCTAGCGCCCCAGCTGAAATTTATTTTATATGACTCATATACATTTTATTTAAGAGAAGCAGATTATGGCTCTTATAAATCGTCACATAGGCACTTTGCAGATGTCAAATGCAGCACCACAGTCATCCAATACAGAGTTGGCAGGGGCCGGTAGCAGAGAGACAGAGGAGACTCGGTTAGACAGGGAGGCTTGATGCTTATAAACCCAGATCTGGTGCTTCTGCCAGAACGTGATATATGGCACTCATAAAAGCTCCAGCACACATGGAGGAAACTGCTGACTGCAGCCGTGGACGTAACTGACCCAAGTATGCCCAACAAAACTGTTGTCCAATTAGTGTTTCTTGGAGCAGAGAAGCCCTTGTTTATCTCGGCCCGAGTTTAATTAAAAAACGGAACCAGGCAACGACGCCTCCGAGGTTCGGTTTCAAAAAACTGCCGCGGCACAAAAGGCGGGCTCATCAATTTAAAATAAATCCGCCGAGATCGCAGAGCCGCGCGGCGGAGCCAGAGGGCGAGACGGAGCGAGAGAGGGAGAGGGAGAGAGGGAGAGAGAGAGAGAGAGAGAGAGAGAGAGAGAGGGAGAGGGAGAGGGAGAGGGAGAGGGAGAGGGAGAGGGAGAGAGAGGGAGAGAGAGAGAGAGAGAAAGTGAGAGAGAGAGAGAGAGAGGGAGAGGGAGAGGGAGAGGGAGAGGGAGAGAGAGGGAGAGAGAGAGAGAGAGAAAGTGAGAGAGAGAGAGAGAGAGAGGGAGAGAGAGAGAGGGAGAGAGAGAGAGAGAGAGAGAGGGCGAGACGGAGCGGAGAGAGAGAGAGAGAGAGAGAGAGAGAGAGAGAGAGAGAGAGAGAGGGCGAGACGGAGCGGAGAGAGAGAGAGAGAGAGAGAGCAGGGCCGTGCAAGGATTACATCCCTGAGAAAACCCCACAGACCCCCATTTCCTGTATCACTGACTTAAACCGCAGTTAAATACGAGCTGAAATTAAAATTCACTTTTTCCTCAATTTAGTGAACTCTTTATAATCATTCGAACACGCCTTAAAGTATACTCTCCAAAAGAATGATACAATTGTAATACTTAAGTATTTTCACACCAAAGTGTTTTGCATTTGCTTCCTGGAAAATTTGATTTGAGTATTTAAATTTTAAAAAATCTAATTTTTTCAATCAATTTCAATATCTTTTCACACAGCAGTATGTACAGCTCAGCTTCCCCCTCCTGATATAACCTCAAAATTTACTCCCCCGTCCTCCAAAAATCATATAACTTCCATTTGAGCTCGTCTTTCAATAAAGTCGAAGTGGGGAAGGGTGTGGCCGCTGCAAACACCCCATATGCATTTCACACAACCGTTCAAGCCCAAACATTTTACCGCACATCTGGGTAATTTCAGGATGGAGATTCGTTGATGGTGCCGCGCAGGCATCTGTGAGTCTGTGGCAGCCTCCCCTCATCTGTCACCTGTCATCTCTCTTAACTCTCACACGTATGACAGCTCTGTTTGTCCCATCTGCCACTCTGTTCAATTCATCACTGTTTCCAACCGCACAAAAACACCGAGCATATGGACTAATGCAACCGAGACTCAGGAGAGGCTGAAACACAACTGTACAATGACCCGTGTGCGCGCACACACACAGACACACACAGACATCTACACACACACAGACATACACATACATACACAGACAGGCAGACAGGCAGACAGACACAAACACATATGCACGCACACACACAGACACAAACACACACAGAAACAGGACATTTAACCATCTGTAGACACAAGCCTCAACATGCTAAGACATTATAAATGTAAGGATGTGGACATTAATTCTAGGCTCTAACCAGCTGAATGAATCTTAAGTTTCACAAAATTGAACCATGTGTCCATTAGAGCTGCATACATTAAACCAAGACAAGGGCCATTCAGTCATTAATTACACACCACTCTGCTATAACAGGAAGCATTAAAAGGCTTGTAAAAGAGTCACGTTAAAAGTTAAATCCTTCCAAAGAGCGCCATTCTTCAGAACGTTCACAGGGAGGAAAAATCCCATGGGCACGTGCAGTGCATTGTGCACTCAGGCATCTTGATAAGGTAAATGGAAAAGGATTACATAAACACGAGGTGTTATGGGGCCTACGTGTCTAAACAGCCCAGGTATTTACTGTGAAATGTGGCTTGCCGCAGTGTGCAGAAACGGCCTTCATCAGATAAAAGAGCAGTGGGACTCTATAAGCACCCGCAATATAATTTCATATAGGTCAGTTGCAAATCACAGACTGTACATTCGTATAAAGAAATTAATAAAATGTTTTCGCTGGCAAACAGCAGGGTGTATAGAGACCTGTGTGACCGACTGACATCAGCATGACAGAGACGTCGCAGAGCTCGGAAGACGCAAGACGTATTCATAGCATGAACCTTCCATGTATAGAACGATAAATTATTCATTTAGACTTTCTTCTTTTCAGCAGAGTGCCGCTTAAACCCTCCTGAGAGCTGTGTAGCAGGGCCGAACCCCTTTCTCACAAGCCCGATACAAGCGAAAACACCCGACTCGCTCACCTACAGAACGTATTGGATACAATTTATCCAATAATATTATTACTTAATATGATAATATGGATAATTAAAATGTATTTTAACCTTTTTTCACCTTTTTTTCTCCCTCCTTTTTCTTCTTGTTTCGATTTTGACCTTTTCTGTTTGCTTGTATGTTTAAATGTGTGTTTTAAAAGCCTGCTGTGGGCATTTCGCCAACGAACTATAAATACAATACATATGGTGATTGTGCATGAGTGCATGTTGCAGTTCCAATGTCATCAAATAAATAAATGTAATCTAACCAAATATTGCACTGTCATTTCTGCACTTTGACTGCCATTTGCGACTCCCATTTCGTTGATCCCGTAAATATACTATGCGCAATGACAATAATTGTGATTCCTCAGGACCCCGCCATTCCCCACTCCCGCCAGCAGGGGGAGCCCCACCAGGCTGAAGGATATTGGTCTCGCGTGCGCTGCCTCTTGGCCAGGCTGTCCTCGTCGCTGATGCCGGCCATGAGGTACTTGAGGCCGGTGATCCAGGTGCGGGCCTCCTCCCCGCTGGTGGAGACCAGGTCCAGGGACTCCATGTGCTCTCCGTAGTAGATGCTGAAGCAGCAGTTGGGGTCGAAGCTGCCGTCCGAATAGCGCTGGAAGATCTCGGACTGCTTGCCCTCACACACCTCCCGGATGGAGTCTATGGAGACTGAGGGAGGAAGATGAGAACAGGGGTGTGTCAGTCGACGACGGGCGAGATTAGGCCGTCGCAGACAGAGAGGAGGCTCAGACCAGACCGTTTACGCGCTTGAATTCACCATGACGCTTCCTTTGGATGAAGCATTGTCAACTCAAATAATAAATGTGCTCCCAAACAAAATCTTCCAACAAAGATTAAACCTCTCAGTTCTTCCTCTGGTAAAATATCACGGAGCTTAATATGTGAAAGATTGCACATATAAATGTGCCTCTACATAGACATTAAAACCTCGGTTGACACCTTGGAGATAAAAGAATAAATTGCCGCCTCTAAATCTGACAAAAAAAAAAAAAGCAGATCTTCACCAGTGCAGAGTACATCCTAAACTCAGACTGCACCGTCACTATAGCAACAATGTCCACACACATAAAAGAAGTTCAGCGTCATCCAGAGAACAGTCATTTTGTTTCTGTTGCAGAATAACTAGGTTAAAAAAAGCAGCTGTTTTGGGGAATCAGTGTCCATGAAAGAAAGTTTCATTATTTAATCCAAAAAGACGGCGATATGTCATGGCAGAAAGTCGAACGCTGAAAACCGGCCGGCTCTTTGCGCTGCTGGGATGTGCTGAATCCCAATGACACTTGCACAAAGACCACCTGAAGGTGTCAATTAACCACATTCCTCATTTTGAAGAGGAGGGGGGCAGGGGGGAGAAGTTATTCGGAGCGGGGACGAATGAACATTTCACCCTGCGGAATCCCTGCGGGTAAGCGGCTTTGGGCTCTGCGCGGGATAACCGGATTGTTCTTCACGCGTTCGAGAGACTCCACCGCCTCGCGGCGACCACACACGGGGAGCTCGGAGGAGCCAATCACGCGGCGTTCTGCGGGCAGGTCGGGGAAATCAGCGTCAGACGCTGGGCCGTTGTGACACGGTCGGCACTTTGAGAGGCAACTGAGCTGGCAGACGGCCGACAGAGACTCTTAAACTCCCCGGCTGCAATGCCAGCCGATATCAGCCCGCAGCCCACAGCCTGGGAGCAGATATCAGGCCAGGTCACCGTTCCACGGTACGGATATCAGCCCAGGTCACCCCCCAACAGTACGGATATCAGCCCAGCTCACTGCCCCCACAGTCTAGCGCACGTAGATCAGGCTCCGGGTCCATCCATTTTCACTCCGCCGCTGCGGAGGATTAGGACAGCCAATCACAGCCAGTCCTCACAATTACGTGCAGACACCAACATTCTGAGTGATTTTAGCAAAAACCCAAGGTTTTCACATCAACGCTCATTTAACCTCCCACCAGAACTGAAGGCCGTTGTGACGGTAACAGAATTGAACAGTTTCTTTTTTGCTTTCCCTCCCTTTCTTTGCCCTTTGCGAATACAAAATGTCCTCTAGAGTTACAGACTCTAATGGGGAGATGGACGGAGTGACTCTGCGACAGACCAAACTTCCTGTCCAAACCAAATCGTCTGAAACACAGGCCGTCGTTCCAGAAATAGCAGCAGCAGGTCTTAACGCAAGATTAGAGCCCCAGACGGAAGATTAGAGAGGGAGAGGAGGGGAGAGGGGGAGAGGAGGGGAGGATGAGTGTGACTGCAGGTAGACACTCTGACCTCTCCTCTTCCACATCGACACAGTAACCTGACTGACAGCTCACATCACTGCCGTTTACTGCAGAATCTCCAAACTGGCAACCTCCACCGATCGTTTCAACCTGCTGCCGCCCAAGTCTTAAAACTGCGAGCGCACAAACCCCAACTTTCACAACGCAAGTGATTTAATCAATAATATTGCCCCATTTCTGTCTTACCCTTACGATAAACCAGTAAAAGGATCGGAATATGAATTTCCCGTTGTGCTTTAGAATGGCAGCACGGCAATAACGAGACGTATTACTCACTGAAAGTGCAATGGTATCATAAAACAGAAGTGTTGTTTTTTTTTATGTTAGAAATATCTGCCGAAAGTTCTGTCGTGTGACGAATCCCTTTCAACTCTCGGTGAGGAATGTCACATCAGAGCGATGACACCCTTCCTGTGACTCTCCCTGAATGAGCTCTTACACTCACCTTCCAGTGAAACAACCGCTTAAGAAACTAGGGCCTCGAATAGCTTGACCTACATATTAACGCAGCGCTATCCATTCGGAAACAGGAAAGAGAATTACGCACTTTCCCGACTCCAGCCGTTTCCCCTACTGTGTGCTAGATACGGCTGGAGAGTGCTTTTCCGCCCAAAGTTCGCCAAGCAGGAAAGTACTCACAACGGGGCATTTTCTGCATTCATCATTTAACACGCATGCCTACTACAATTGAACTGAAAGTCGAATCTGAAATGAAAAAGTAATGAATAAATATTTTACAACCGACCTCAGGGGAATGGATCGAGTGGGATGAGCCGAGCGCAGGCCCAGTAAGGCACCCTTTCATTGCGGTTTTACGCGTGCCTGGCACACGCTACCAAACAACCAGGGATAGATTCTCTTCACACAATCCCCCCAAGGTGCCTTTTAATAAGCAGGTGCGCGGCACATTTCGAAATTCCACACGCGGAAACGTCTCGGTCAAAAGGTCCTGAAAGAGCGGCATTAAGTGGCACGGGGAATTACTGTAGGATTCACACAATTTAAGGATTCGTCCGGAACGTGACCAGACCGATCCGCCCCATGAATAAATAATGCGGGGAACACGTGCTACTGGCGACACTGCAGGAGGTGTGAAGAGAACGCGGATTCCCAGTCCGGCACGGAGGAACCAGCGAGGAGAGAAATCATCTGCTTCCAAACAATTATTTTCACTTTCAACGGGCGGGTGTGGGCGGTCGTTCAACTTTCTGTGATATTAATCTTAATTCAAATACAGTGCTCACATTAAAGGGGGAATAAGTCTCAATTCACCCGCAAAGCACATTCTGCTCCATCTGTTCATTGCTTTTTTTTTTTTTATCCTCTTGTAAAAAAAAGGTTTTAATGCTGAATTCCAGACCCTCTTGTACCCCCGCTGGTTTTCGCTTTGCCACATTTAGTAATTAAGCATAAATGTCTGTTCAAAAAATAGAAAATATAAAAGCACAATTTTCTACGACGGTGCTGAAAATATGCTCGGCTGCCCGGATGACACAGTCTAGAACACATCATTTTGGATGATATTTTTTTTTAAAGTTACAAAGTACACAAACAATGTTCCCCCGTGCATAAGCCAAGCAGACTACGGATCTCCGTGCGTCAGCCTTTGAAGGCCTGGTGTTAGACCGTGCGGTCTACAATCGAGCGCGCATCTTGTCTTGCCAATGAAACGCAATGAATAATACAGGCGGCTTGAGGAGCCAATTAATTTCTCATAAGCCGTGTATCCCAGCAACACCGGCGAGGGAGAGAAAGTACGGAGAGACGCGGCCCGTCCCTGCCCCAGCTGTAACCAGAGCCGACCCACTCACGTTACGCCTTTACATTTTACGCATTTAGGACAGCCTTACACACTTACACGCTCGCATTCTGTTTACATACAGTCCCTTTACAGAGCTGTGTACTGAGTGAAGTAATTTACCTGAAGTAGCACAAGGGTAGAGTCGCACTGCCCTACAATCTGGGGGTCGAACCAGTGTTAGCTGCAAGCCTAGTGCCCAAACAATAATGCTACACTGTCACCCATTAATCCCGTTGATTAACTGGTGTACCGAAACGAACGACAATATAAAGTACTGTACATGCTGCAGTCATTGTGCTACAAAGCACAACACAGTTTCATTCATCGCAATGCTATTTTTCTGGGATTCTTCTGGGGCAGCCCTGTTAAGAGCCCGGGGCAGCCGTGTTGAGAGCCCGGGGCAGCCGTGTTAAACGGACGGGGCAGCCGTGTTAAACGGACGGGGCAGCCGTGTTAAACGGACGGGGCAGCCCTGTTAAACGGACGGGGCAGCCGTGTTAAACAGACGGGGCAGCCCTGTTAAGAGCCCGGGGCAGCCGTGTTAAACGGACGGGGCAGCCGTGTTAAGCAGACGGGGCAGCCGTGTTAAGAGGACGGGGCAGCCGTGTTAAACAGACGGAGCAGCTTTGTTAAGCGGACGGGTCATGCAGGCAGGAAGGCGAGGGAAGGGCACACTCACTCTTGGCTCTCTCGTTCTTCCGGGAGGGTCTCCAGCGGATGCAGGACTTGTGCTCGTCCAGGTAGTAGAAGCGCACCAGGCCCTTGGAGCCGCCTCTCAGCTTCACCATCTGGGTCCCGGTCTGCATGGAGCTCATGCATTTCTCCACTGAAACAAGATGGAGGAGAAGGCCAGTCAGCATCACATGACATTACAATTTATTTAGCAGTCGCTTTTATCCCAAGCGACGTACAAAAGAAGTGCATATCAAGGTCATTAGAACATTCAGAGCGAGTCGGATTAGCTACAATTCCCATAGAAAACGTTGCACAGACATGAACATAATTTCCAGTACACATGGCAAATAGGCCAAGTAAGCAATTAGGGCGAAGTACAGTACCAAGAGCTACATATACAAATGCAATATAAATAGCTGATGGCCCCTCCACACCTATGCAGTACCAGTGGAACATTATGAAAACTAAGGACATTTATTTATCGGTCATTGTTTAGATCAGTGAGCTTCATTCCTGGTCCTGCTGGCTTTTGTTTTTGCATCAATGTTAGGAGTTAAGAGTTAACCGTGTAATCGACTGCTTTAATTCATCAATTAAGTGCAGAGTAACCACAAAAACCTGCAGACACTGCAGCCCACCAGACACAGGAGCGAAGATGACTGGCGTAGAGAAAAAGGCGAAGGAGAAGTCAAGAGAGGACAAGCGGCCCGTCTCTGTCAGCGAACGCCCGGCGGTTGTGAAACGGCAGCCCGCGTCATTTCGCGGTGATCGCTCCCCCAGGTGTCCCGCGGGGTGAGGTGTTCACTTATCCGGTAATGTGAACCAGGCGCCCCATCATCTCCCTCGGCCCGATGATTGAGCCAGAGAGAGCCGCGCGCCTCAGCGCCGTATGTCGGACAGACGGGAACACAACCTGCGCGGGTTCCGCTGCCAAGAGTCCAGCGCAGAGCGCTCCAGCAGCTAATACCGAACCCGCTCGCCGAAGAGGGACGTGCTGACTGAAGAGCCTAACATAGGGAACTGCCACATCGCATCGCCACGGTTACATGAGGGGTCAATGTGAGGTCGGCCACTGCAGGGGCTGGGGGGGGCTTTGGACATCTGGTGTTCACGAGCGCTCTACAATTGCATCAAATGACAGTTAAACTCCTCTCAGACACCCAGGGACAGAGGAGACTGAGGTCTGCAAGCAGCCAGGCTTGTACGTCAAGCCAGGTCATTTATTCATGACGCACAAGAACACCTGGCAATACAAAAATAAAATTCTGACAGGGCACCACTGCGCAGCAAATACAGCAAAATAATGCATAAAAAAATATCAAACTCACATTGAAACTGCACAATGGTGCACCGTTAGGAAGACGCTAGAGCAGAGCAGGCCAGCAGCGGTACTTCGGAGCTGAAGGCTCTGAAAATGGAGGCACACAGTGAGCCTCCAGGGTAAGACCCCGCTGCATTAGAGGGTTTCAATAAGCCAAGAATTAAGCTGCAGAAAAGGCAAGACCGTTTAATCATGTCAATAGGAGCGCGGGGCCTTCCAAAAGCCTAGCCAACTGTAAGCACAATAACAGGAGTAAGCAGCACCGCCCTCAGAATGAGGCCACAGTGAAGACACCAGGCCGTTTATCGTCAGCTGACAGGAAATAACTCAAGACACGGAGTGCCCCACCCCAATCACAACCCACCCCCTCCCCACCCACCAACACAGGCCTCCTTTCAGGTTTAGCACAGGAAAGGCAGCCCAGTGGCTAACGTGCATGACTGGGAACCGGAAGGTTGGTGGTTCAAGCCCCAGTGTAGGCATGATATGATCCGTGCAGGTGTTGGGCCATTGAGCAAGGCCCTTAACCCCGCATTGCTCCAGGGGGGATTGTCACCTGCTTTGTTTTAATCAACTGTAAGTCGCTTTGGATGAAAGCATAAGCTAAATAACAAATTATTATTATTAGAGCTACAGTAGCCCCACTACTGCACGAAACACTCACTCACTCACTTCTGGTGTTGATCATTGATTAGGCACCGACATGTTAATAGGAGAAAAAAAAAAGAAAAAGAAAAGAAGACCCCAATGTGTCCCAAATGCACAAGTCCAGGAACTCACCATCGTGGTGACATTCCAGAAGTGGTTTAAGTACTCAGAATAATTATGGTTATAATGCAGGATGAATAAGTCAGCTCTGGGTGCTGAGTAACAGAAAGTGCTGCGGGCGTAAAGCTAGTCTCTGGCTCTAATGAGGGGAGCCCAGGACCTCGGCAACCAAGCCACAGGCGAGGCGCAGGAGGCGCAGGAGGTGCACGAGGCGGTGTGTGAGGAGGCCCCGGGGAGTGGCCCAGGCTCTAGCCTCTTTCACACTCTCCCCTCCATCGATACAAAAACACCCAGCCGCACCAGGCCCTGTTACTCTCCAGCCAGCCGTCCTGTACCCCCCGCGCCCCTGCCAAACTGCGCATCAATAATGGAGGCGCTTCTCTCCTCGAACACGGGCCGCGCTGAAAAACTAAACTGTCCGACCGCCCCCGCGGTTCAGAATCTATACGCGGCATGTAAATTTAATACGTTTGATAAGGGCGCGGCTCATTAAAACTTCACGCGGCCTCCAACGAAGGCGAACATCTGCTCCCCGGCTCGCTGCCAGCCCAGAGAGCGGAGCGAGGAGCGGGGAGCGGGACTGATCCTTCACCTCCCGGAGCGGGGAGCCTCCCCCATAATCGCCTAAAGAAAAAACAAAATGGCCGCCAACACAAACGAAGGCAGAGGCAAATAGGAATATGCGCAGACGCAAGGTGACCAAGGTTCCCCTCATGATCTCGGTCTGCGGGACAAGGCAGGTCTGAGGCAGAACAGTAAGGGTGCGATGGAAAGCCAGCCCCTGACACCCTTCTGCGGAGGAGACTAACATGCGTGACATCAGCAGTGAATGGGCCCAGAGAGACCGTGCTGCAGTCACCCACAGAGCCATTGTGAAACGACACGCTGTATTAGTGCGCCGTAGTAACTGCCAGCTCAACACGCTCAACACGGCCCTTCTTCTGACCCTGAAACTCACGTAGAGAGAACCAGTTAGACCTAATGATTTATCCCCTTACACAAAAAGACTCCTACTGCTAATTAACGGACTAACAACGCCTCAAGAACTCCAACCAATTAAATGGAATGCATGAGCCATATTGTGTTCTCTTACCTCAACGATTTTAATTGAATATCAGAGTTTGCATCCACTCAAGACGACACAAGGAATCAGAACTGAATCGAGAATCTAGCCGACAAGCTGCTATGTCTAATACTGAGAGACGGGAGACACAAATGACCATTTCCTCTAAATAATGCAGGATTTGTACATCAATGCATCTTAAAGGAGGGGAAAATGGGAGGAAAAGCTATTTTTAATAGACAGATTTACAAGGCTTCTTGGATGTACTATGGTGCATTCAAGCGTTTTGGGAATCTACCACATACAGGAAAGTAATTGCATGCTAGATTCTTGCTCCAATTTTTATGATATGCACAACTCTATAGACTAGATTTTTTTTTAAAAACAATGAATTTAAAAGCAATTGCGGTACAAATAAAAAAATTAATATGAATATCTCATCTGTCCCCTTTCTTTTCTGTTTACCAGGTATCAGACAAATCTGGTGGGAACAATCTCTCTAATCCTTGCCACAATCACAATAAAATGCCATTTTTGGCAGGCACCGCTTGATATGCCAGCTCATCCCATCACCTAGCAACACTTTCCACTTAGAATGAATCTCCAGTGTACACAGTGCCTAAACACCGACCGTGTTGGAACAGCTACAGCGCTAACGCTCCGCAATCTCTCCCTTCGCCTTTCTGTTGCACTCCTTGATTGAACCAAAAGGGAGTAATGCCTGTGAAATACGCCCGGAGTCAGTCACGGACCATATGGCAAACGAGCTCAATGACGGCACTTTGAAAGGCTTTGACCTGCGGCCAGAGTTAGTACAGTATTTCCAGCGAAGGAAGAGAGAATTCCAGCCTAACCCGCTGTTGCGCTGCAGAAGGTAAAACCCGAGCCGCAACCCAGTTTCTCTTGAAGCAAAACCCCCGTTGCGCAGTAAACCTTCTTCGAGAGCGACGATAGGTATTATGGAAATGAGTTTTCATATTCTGCGCGCTGCTGCAGGCACACCGCAATAATGGCTTTATGATCTCCCGACTCTCAGCGCACGAGTACGGAGGGACCTCACAGGCTCCGAGCGCAGAGAGATGTTCACTCTTCCGCTGCAACAGATGCAGCCGGCACGCCGATCAAAAAGAACATTTCTGCCTAACGGAGCAAATGCCTCGACGAATGCATTCCATAAAAATATATCTATAATTAAACCACAATTTCATTAACATACAAATTAATACTTAAGTCATTTGATTGAATTTTTACATCCCTGTTTACATTAGTTTACATGAATGTTATAAATGTGTGAGTCTTTCTTGGAACGCCGGGCAGGCAATTTAATGTTTTGAAAATAATCCCCCACTCAAACCTATATTTTGGCAAGCTGAGCAAACCTTTTAATATACATCAATTTCAAAACATCAACAGTGGGGATTTTAAACAGCGATGGCCAGCCAGCCACTCGTTCCGCAAGGACGGCTCTCGAAATTACGCTGGGAAAAGGAGAGTTCAGCCGTCATTCGCTCTGTTGGTTGGAGGTGCGAAAACGCGGGATGTGCAGCTGACATCAGGAGCCACGCCCATTGGCCAGCAGGGCGCAATGAGGTCACATCAGTCCCTCGTTCAGAAAGGACGACAGCTTTGACACTCGGCGGACAAAAAACAAAGTGGAATTCTTAATTTCATATAAAACATTACATCCTCCCAATTGCACCTCGAGCTCCGCGCAATCCAAAAAAATGGCCAGCCAGAAAGTTCCCTCTGAACAAAGCAAGCAGCCAGCACTGCTCTGATTAAATCATAAGCTTGAACGCTCTCTACTCCTGATGAATATTTAAAATGGCCCCCCAAAATTCTGAAATTGAACCAATCGCGGTTTTTCCGGTGGCCTTGTAATGAAAAGTACAAAATCAGGATGCACTCTCCGCCCACAATTCCCCAGCCGAAAGGAGAATGAGGCGGAGGGGTTAAGTGTATAAACCACGAGAGCTGGAGCTGGAAAAGTTTTGGCTAAATTGGCCGAGAGAAATGAGCGGGGATCGAGCGGGGAGCACTTCCACCGCGCGGCCGGGGCGCTGGAGCACGGAGCCAATCTCGCTCTCCTGCAGCCCGTTATTGGGTCCTGGCTGGTCGCCATGGAAACAGGGTCGGGGTCGAAAAAATACAGCGGAAAAATAATAAATAAATACAAATAAATATTAAAAAATTAAATTGTGAAATGCGCTCGGAAGCCGGGGAAGTGTTCTGCGCACGACGACGGCATGGCAGGGAATTTGCGAGACGGTTTACACGTCCCTGCGGTGCTCAGTGCCTGTGCCGTTCTGCTCAACCACATATCCTGACTGGTGAGAAAGTTCTGAAGATTTCTAGAAAAGACCCACTTCTTGCATCCAAGATGAAACCTTGATGGTCCTTAGAAAAGGGAGTCTGCTGCTGTAAGAAATCTTACGTAAGTCTGAAACACACTTGAAGTTAGAACTGCGGTACTTCAGAAAATCCAATTGTTCTACCTTTTGAAAAATTCTTATTGAATACAGTATGCTATGTTGAGGGCAAAAAAAATAGTTCCAGGGTATTTGTGCTGCACTACAGGGCAACTCTTATAAAGGGAAATCTTATTAAAGTTAAGGTATGGAAAGTGTAAGGCAGGTTGACTTGTGTAGCACTACCAGGTAAAGGAGAGGTCAGTCACGTACAGCAGCAACAAACACCTTTTCTCTTACATCCCTGGCAGAAACCAGCGGGAGCAGAGCAACCGCCGTAAACCATGCCCGCGTTCAACGTTGGAGAGTCCATGACCCTGTAGTTTGGCTCAGCGGGGGAGGAGGGAGGAGGGAGGAGGGTGGGCGGGTCTGAGAGATCGTCTGAGTGATCTGGCCCACCTGATGGGTTGCCACAAAACCCTTTCCTCCTCCATTAGCCTAAGCCAGGAGGATTGTCTGCTGCCCATATGTCTCACACTACACACACTATACGGGCGCTGACCCAGACCCAATTACCGAGCTCAGGCCAGTGTTGTTCTGGGACATACCAATATACCAATTTCCAAAAATATCTACAAAGAAAGCATGTTTTTAAAAGGGACATGGAAAATCTGATAGATGCACCAGGTGTCGAGCAATACTTGTGAACTGTGCTACATACAAAACCCTAGCATAAAACAGCAGAAGCAAGGGCACTTAAAAAAAAAACAAAAAGACAACTTAAATTCTGAATTCAACTTTCTTCCCCGCCCCACAGAGAACAGTCACAGAAGACATTCAAATGAACATGATCGCACTCATAATGCACAGAAAAACACTGGCAGTTACGACACGTGATTTTCCACACCAGAGGCAGCCTTTCATTGCCAAAAGCTTTCTTTTCTTTTTTCACAACATTTAGCCTCCCTTTGAGTTACATGATACACTTCTCAAAGGCAAATCAAGGCACTTCGCTTTGCCTTCATCTCACCATACAGAGAAAAACTCCTTTCAGCTGCCTGCACATCTGCTCTACAGAGCCACAAATACCTTCACTCAAAAAGGTGCATACATTAAGAGATTAGCATCATTGTGATTATACGTTACATTAGTCACATCCAGGTGACTGTCATCCATACACAGGCGATTACTGCAATTTTCCTCCTCTAAAGAGCCCGTCAGCAGTTTTAAAAAGCGGTCTTCTAACCAGAAGTCCTACAAGACGGTCTCAGCCACCGGCACTGCTTACCGAACTTGCCCAGCTTCAACATGGACGACGCGATAACGCTGCTCCCGATCCAGAAAAACTCCTCCACCAGGCGGGACACCGAGGCCTTGTAGCGCAGCCGGTTGGAGGACACGGCCTGGACGGTGCCGGCCACCGTTTCCATAGAAGAAGAGCGTCGGCCCAGCTGGGAGGACCTGGAGGCCGGACTGAGCATTGGAGAGGGCGGCAGGGAGGCGTGGGAGGTCTTCATCACTGCAGCGCTCATCTTTCAACCCGTCAGTGCCTAGCCGCCGCTCCCTTAGTCAAGGCAAGATGTCAACCAAGCTGACGCTCGCCTGCTTGAGAAATAAAATAGTCTTCCTCCGTCCTTCAGCGACGGAGTCTTCACAGCCAGGAATGATGCGTTGCGGAACAGGTTTGGTTAATTTAACCAAACGTAACTCAGAAGACCAGAATTTTTATTCTTGCTGATCAGATGACAGAATTCAAAGAGAGGATTCTGTTCAGTCGGTGTGTTGAATATTCCAGATATTTACAGATTACAGTCCGTTTGGGTCACTGGCGGAATGCCGAATTCCCACTGGACCTCAGCGAATGTCACGCACCTGAAAATGTCCCCTGAAAAATGTCCGATTCCTGAACTCAAAGTCAACAGTTGGTCAATGTTCTTTCGAAGATGTCGAAGCGGCTATCAGGTCCACTCACATTGCAAAAAAATTGTGAGTGGACAATTTATTCTCCTTCTAATACGATTGTGGCTGGATCCAGGTTTCAGTAGCTGCAGATTCAGGTTTTCATCCTCGCCTCCCTCTTTCCTCCCAGGCTCTTCTGTCCAATTAAATTCACACTTTCAAAGGCGCCCCATAAGCTCCAGCACCGAGCAAAGACACAGTGGTGCTGCACAAAGATGCAAACTGCTACCTGTGCGACGCTCGTCAGTCAGGAACCCTAAATCCCTCTGAGACTCTAATCCCTGGCTCTACACTCAGGAGGATTTACACGTCCTGCAGGACTGTTTAAACATACGGCAGAGAGAGAGAGAGAGAGAGAGAGAGAGAGAGAGAGAGAGAGAGACAGAGAGAGAGAGGGAGGGAGGGAGAGAGAGAGAGAGAGAGAGAGAGAGAGGGGGAGAGAGAGAGAGAGAGAGGGGGAGAGAGAGAGAGAGGGGGAGAGAGGGAGAGAGAGAGGGTGAGAGGGAGGGAGGGAGAGGGAGAGAGGGAGATAGAGGCGGAGAGAGAGGGAGAGAGGGAGATAGAGGCGGAGAGAGAGAGGGAGATAGAGAGGGAGAGAGGGAGAGGAAGAGGGAGAGGGAGGGAGGGAGAGGGAGATAGAGGGAGAGAGAGAGGGAGAGGCAAAGATAGAGAGGGAGAGAGAGAGGGAGAGGGAGAGAGGGAGATAGAGGGGGAGAGAGGGAGGGAGAGGGAGAGAGGGACAGGTAGAGAGAGAGGGGAGAGCGAGAGAGAGAAAGAGAGAAAGAGAGAGGGAGGGAGAAAGATAGAGTGGGAGAAGGAGATTGAGAGCAAGAGAAGGGGAGAGAGAGAGATATAGATAGGTAGAGAAGAAGAGAATGAGAGAATTAGAGAGAGTATGTGTGAAAGGGATAGGGTGGAGAGACAGAAAGATACAGATACAGATACAGAAATTGTATTTTTCTCAGCAATTACGCAGTGTTGGCAGCGGTGGAAGAGTCTGTGAATATGAACATCATCCTGCCCTCACCGCCCGCTCTCCACACACACACAGAGCAGGCTCTCCCTGCCTTCCTCTTGTTCTCCTTCTTCTCCCCTCCGAACAGGTGTGACGCCACGCGATAACTGGGCTCAGGTACGATATCGTGTGACAGGGATGGCCTAGCAGCCCTTCTACAGCACCCAGTGAAACGGCAGACACGTGTGCTTCCCCCATGACTTCACTCACACAGAGCATGTTTGTGCGTTTACGCTGGATGTTTTGATTACATTTTTAACGTGGAGAGGAGAGGAGAAAATCCAGAAACAAGGGAGTACAACATGAAAAAAATAATTAGCATACAGCTAATGTAGAACAAATAATTACATAAAAAAAGCCGACAGCATGTTTACTCCTGTGTTCATAGAAAATTAATTAGGTGCCATTTTGAGCACTCTGGTCAACATCATATTCTGACATGATTTTATACACACACCCACACACACACACACACACACACAAGCAGTCAGGCATCGTGTTACAGAGCTAAATATACATTTCTCCATCTCGTTTGGCATATAGATATGATCTGTAATGATGGAATCTATTTTTGCAACATGAAAATGCAGAGTGATTCAATGCCTTCCGCCAGTAGTAACCGTTTATTCATAAAAACTACGCAGGAAGCTTCTCATGAAGTGGAGGGCAAAGTTAAAGCAATTAGAGACGCAGTGCATTGCAGGCTCTTTCTTCCAGTCTGGCAACAAAAAAAAAAACACAAAAAAAAAAAAAACACTTAACGGCTCTGAATGGTTCACATTAGCGTCATTTTTTAGAACAGGAAATGCGGCCACACATCCCAGTGTATGAAAACAGCAGCGTAATTACAGTTTATTATTTTCGCTGGTGCCGGAACATTCCGTCTCGCAGAAGACACGGCTCAAGTGAATAATCTGATTACTCAGATAAGATCTGTGGCCTCTGCAACAGATTTATGCGATAGCTCTGTTATTTCATGAACAGCTATTACGTCTTCCAACTAGGAACCATAAACGTTCATTTAAAACCCTTATCGTTTCATAGGAATAATACAGAGGAATCAGCCACTTATCCTTGACTGAAATTAAACAAATTCTGACTATTATCCTACTGTAATCCACCTATACAATATGCAATTTTGTATGACAACCTGTGGCCTAGTGGCTAAGGTTGGGGCGGCCTGTATCGTAGTGGTTAAGGTAAACGACTGGGACCCCCAAGGTCGGTGGTTTGAATCCCAGTGTAGCCACAGTAAGATCCGCGCAGCCGTTGGGCGCTTGAGCAAGGCCCTTAACCCTGCATTGCTCCAGGGGAGGATTGTCTCCTGCTTAGTCTAATCAACTGTACGTCACTCTGGATAAGAGCTTCTGTGAAATGTCAATAATGTAATGCAATGTAAGGTACATGACTGGGACCCGGAAGGTTGGCCGTGATTAGATCTGCACAGCTGTTGGGCCCTTGAGCAAGGCCCTTAACCCCGCATTCCTCCAGGGGAGATTCTAATCAACCGTCAGTCGCTTTGGATAAAAGCATCAGATTAAAAAAAATAAACAATAAAAGAAATACTGAAAAAATCCCCTGTACCAGAGGAGACCCTGGATCGACGAGCTCACTACCGCGAGTGCCATCACATTCATGAAATCATAACGCACTGCACTTGTCTCCAGTGTCAGGAGAGTTACAGTTGGAGCCCTGGGGAGCGCGTTGGGCAGTCGCACGCCGTGTTTTTAGGCCGAGTCAGATGCTCGGACCTGCCAGAACGATCATGATCTTAAATGGAAGCGATGAGTCAGCAGGGATCCCAGGGGCTGCGCATGTGTACATGCATACTAAGGGCCGTCAATTACTGCAAAGACCACAGAACGTATATTTTAATGCAGCGGCCAGATGCCACATTTACCGTGATTTCCTCTGCCTGCTGGCACGCTGACAAGCAGCTGAACAGCCAAAATCAACTCTACATATCTTCTACAAATGAATCACAAAAGAGAAAACTTCTCTACAATTAACAGCTCAGACAGTTCTCTCAAATACTTCATAGTTCCCCTCCTCAGATGGTCCAGATGTTCTTTTTAAAAACAATGTTTTGGTTGCTCAGTATGAAACTTGGAAGGCACCCAATTTTGAATAATGTACGGCTCTTAAAAATGATGAGGTCACTCAAATTACGCACTTATTCATGACAATGCACTTGACCAAATTAAAACCATATATTCAAAAACAGTCATCTTCCATTTTGCTATAAACAGCAAAACAAATGGCCTCATACCCTGAAAAAAAAAAAAAAGACTAACCTGATAAATGAAACCTGGAGCATTTTTGGGCCAATAGCACATTCAATGACCAGACGTAGGAGACTCAGTACAGACATTTTCTAATTTACATTCCTCAGATGCCCTTGCTCTCCTTCGCCAGCTCCAGAAATATTCATATCCAAAAAAAATCACATCAAACTTCTTCTGAATCAGACTGCACAAGGTCTTCACCTCCATTAAGGTTTTCAATTTGAGCTTATATTAAAAGGGAAAAACAGCACAACACCAAAAGTCTCTGGAAAGCCCATTATTAATAAAGAAAGCACTGGAGGCAGACATATATAAAACACTCAAATCCAGCCAACAGCCCTATCAAACATGATTACCCTACAGGTTTAGGTAGCCAACCCCACTCCCCCCCCCCAAAAAAAATAAAATAATTCATTGTCTATTAGCAAACCAGTACATACCTGTTCTAATAACTCCCACTTCAGTCAAGTACTTTTAAGCACCCATGACTATACATATAAGAATTGCTGAATTATTCGTGCTGTATTATTCTTACAGTTGCTGGTTTACATTACAATAACAATTTCCTGTTTAAATAGTTTGTACTACATTAATATATAGCCGATTTGATCCGACATGTTTCACCAAAAAGAGGACTGGCTTATTTCTAATTGTGCAAGTGTGTGTCTGCGTTTGTGTATTTGTGTGTGTGTGTGTGTGTGTGTGTGTGTGTGTGTGTGTGTGTGTGTGTGTGTGTGTGTGTGTGTCGCGTGCACACACACGCTCGTAGGAGCACACATTTTTGTGTGATGTGGACTTACGGTTCATTTGTGTCATTCAGAATGTTTAATATCAGACACTTTATATTTCGACAGACTGTGCAATTCCAGCCAAACATTCACATCCTGCAGATATGTGGTCTCCCAAATGCAAGGCGTTTTACAGCACATCTTCCGGTGCATTTCTACTGCTAATAATAGATCTGAGGGCCAGACCTCCCACACATACAGTGTGCAGTGCTTCAGCAGACTACGGTGCATTCATAGCATTATTATTATTATTATACATACAGTAGCACAATTACAGCACCTGTCTGGCATAGCTTGTGAAATATGGGTGATCGAATCTACCACAACAAGCAGGCCTCTGGAGTCTGAACTCCAACAACAAGCTTTTGAATACATTAAACTACACTTGCAGTTTAGTTGAAACCAGCAGTTTGGTTTAGTTGAAGCTGCAGCATAGAATCTGGAAGTTGTAGAAGCTAATTACATTTCAATATTATGACATGTCTTGGGGCAAACTGCCCAATTGAGGTGGACTTAATGAATCTCCTATGAAGGTTCTGAACTTTAGTAGGCTACTGGTGTTCTGGGCTGCAGACTTTCACCATTTCTATGATTAATCGTAGCAGGACAACTGTCCATCTGGCCAACTTCAAACAGGCATTTTGGCCTATGCACCAGACTATGATCTGTGCTGAAATAACCCAAATCTCAAGTACAGCGAGGGTCAAGTACAATTTAAGTGTTGCCACACTTCGGAGAACAAACCACTTTCTCAAATCTGAGTGCTGCATTTCGCTTTGAATCGGCACGCCGTGACTCACCATGACCCTTCAAAAAGAAATCGTTCACTGGTGAGCGCCGAAGACGTCGTTCGTGAGGACATTAACACAGAAAGACCATTGTACATTGTATCCAGAGATGCCCAAATACGATTCCCATATCGTTGGACTTGATTGCATTTAGCAAATTGTGTCATCCTATATGAACGAAGGAAGACATAAGACAAAAACAACCCGTCCCACTGCCTCAATAACGTGGGCAAAGAGGCGCACTTCACGCCGCAAAGTTAAATGTTAAATGTAGAACGCCAGCTGTGACCACACAACCCACACGGATATTTTAACTCACCTTGTGACTGGCGTGGTCTTTTGAATGATTCGAAGAACTGATCTGTCCATACTCGGCGTGAAGCACACGTCTTGCATTGCGTAGAACTTTGTAAAATGATCGTCACAAAAATGTTTGCAGAGAACATTTAACATAGCAGTCACTATGAATTCAGCGTTGCAGGAGTTCTACTATGGGTGGAGCAGAGACATCAATATTAGCCTACGTGAGTATTTCTTGAATGAAGATTTTCGGCCCCCCCAAATTCTTGATAACTTGCAAGCATCCAATATGTTCATTTATAGCATACTTTGCGTTGTTTAGTAATATCTGCCATTGTCTTTCATTCAGAGTAGGCTAATTAAAATATACGTATATTTACAAATCAAGAATGCGTATTTTTAGTTTGGCAAGTTAGACCATGATGATAGGCTATCAAGAGTTGACTCGGGACAGAAGTGCGGATCCACTGATCATTCAACATGGACGGATTGTCCTGCCTTCACGACTGATCCCACGAAGGCATTCAGTCAACGAAAAAGTATTTCCCATGAACACGTCCACATTTTAATCAGATGTCTCTAACTAAACCAATGGGAATGAACTCATCAGACCACATTGGTGTTTTTTTTTTTTTGAGTTTGTAAACACAATTCATAATGCACACGGGCAAGTGTATCGTTGGATTTGAAGGAAATAAAGAAACTTCAATATAATGGGAACTTCGTTTTTGCACTTGTAACACGGCATGATGCGCAATAATGTTTACTCGTGGTATGCTATCATGTTTCATCGTGTCATGGCATCGCTTCTTTTTGCCATATGGGAAACGTGTTTACATGCTTAAAACCAACTACAGTCCACACGTCAGTAACAGTCAGTAGGCGTAAACGTAAATAAATAAGATGTGCTGACAAATGAAAGAGTTTAAGTTTATTTAAGAGTTGAAAACACGGTCGTGCTGTACAGGCTACACGTTGAACTCACTCATCTTAACCGTTTAGCAGACAGACCACATGTGATTAGAATGTTCATAACGGAATGTTCTTAACTGAACATTCTAATGCTGATGTCACTACTAACAATTGAAAGCATTTGAGTTCTAGAACACTGCATTTTGAACAGACATTCCAAACCGCCATACTCTTCAGAGGGTTAAAGCACTCTCAATAACATAATGTTCCTGTATCACACGTTTTAAAATACAGGCAGCGTCACGACATTACATGCTCCGTTTACAAACTTCTAAAGTACCGTCCCTGTGACTAACTGAATGAAATTAAGTGTGAATTCCTAAATCGTTCCTCGATTAAATTCTAATCGTTAGAATTTGGGCTAAGTACAGACAACCACCCAGCTCCACTTCAGAGAGAATTATTTGACTGCATTCAACAAATATTTGGAGTAAGTCCTACTAATGAGCAGCATTTGAGACCCTCTTTTGGCAGTTCTCCTGAGAATCTCTTGGGGTCGATAATGAGGATAATGAACCTGGCATCGCTTCTCGTGCCACAGAGAAAGTATTCTCTTTCAGGACAGGGCTGTTATCTGCAGGTCAGCAGGATCATAGAGACTGAGCACGGTGAGCTGCACTGCAAAGTGAGGCCGCCAGCTCCCCAAGCACCCCCTGCTGTGGAGCCATCTGAGCTGTGATCTCTGCTCTGTCTGTGACTCTATCTGTGACTCTCTCTGCCTCTATCTGTGTCCCTCTCTGCCTCTATCTGTGACTCTCTGTGACTCTCTCTGCCTCTATCTGTGACTCTGCCTCTATCTGTGACTCTCTCTGCCCCTATCTGTGTCCCTCTCTGCCTCTATCTGTGACCCTCTCTGTCTCTATCTGTGACTCTCTCTGCTCTGTCTGTGACTCTATCTGTGACTCTCTGCCTCCATCTGTGACTCTCTCTGTGACTCTCTCTGCCTCTATCTGTGTCCCTCTCTGCCTCTATCTGTGACTCTATCTGTGACCCTCTCTGTCTCTATCTGTGACTCTCTCTGCTCTGTCTGTGACCCTCTCTGCCTCTATCTGTGACTCTCTCTGCCTCTATCTGTGACTCTCTGCCTCTATCTGTGACTCTCTCTGCCTCTCTGTGACTGTCTCTGCCTCTCTCTGTGTCCCTCTCTGCCCCTATCTGTGACTCTCTGCCTCTATCTGTGACTCTCTCTGCCTCTATCTGTGACTGTCTCTGCCTCTCTCTGTGACTCTCTCTGCCTCTATCTGTGACTGTCTCTGCCTTCTCCCTGTGTGAATCCAGCACAACGTACACAAGACTAAAACACGGCGAGTGAGCATGGTGGACGTCGTGTGGATTAACAATGCTGACTGGTGAAAATGAGAACTACCTCACGGTCAGACTCACAGAGCTACGTTATCTACATCCCCAGCAGACCCCTTTATCCAGCTCAGTCTCGCTTATTTCTGTGAGAACACCGGCGTCTCTCCCGAGGCCGCACAGCAGCACTGCCCCACCCAGCATTCTCGCATGCAACCTTCTGCTTACGAATTCAGTTGCCTAGCAACTACATCGCACACCTTTTTTGTGCTCTTACCTGGTGACACGGCAGAGAGAAAGTTGGGCTGAACGGCAGGATGGGAAAGAGTCACGGATCGCTGAGGATGCGCTCTGAATTATTTAACTCTTTGATTACAACGGATTACGCGAAGAGGATATGCTGAAGAAGATCTAAACGGAGATGGCAGATTTTGCAACTGCAATTCACACCTTATGGGCAATGCGCAGCGCATTGTGTATAGTTGTGAATTCCCTTTCCCTTGCCCATATATAAGGAATACTTATTACTGGATTTTGTGAGTTCAACTCCATCATAAAAAACAGCCCACGGTTCTCTCTGAAAAGCCGGTGAATGATCGGCTGACACTTGGCAGCACGGCCACATGCGGTAATCACAGAACGGTCACAAGCGGCCCACTTCCCGTGGCCACCCCAGGCTCCGGAGAGAAGGGCAGGCTGACGGAGGAGAGCGTGACTCTCCGTGCCTTTCATACAGGAAGTCCGTGAGCGACAGCCGACAGGAAGTGCGCCGTGGAGATGAGAAAGCCGGTGAGAAGACAGGCTGTGCCGGACAGGGAACGCGGGAACGGCGCGGTACGCACGGTGCGATCGGAATCGCGGCTTCCAGGGACAGTCTGTGTCCAATTTGTACGGCACAGTTTGTCACTGCGTGCACTCCTGCCTGCCAGCTCGTGTTGTTGTTGTTTTTCCCTCGGGATGCCGTGTGTGTAAGCGTAATGGCTTTGTTAAAGATGAAGGAAAATGTATGTAGGGACGATCAAGGTCTGTTGTGACACGGGGGCCCATTGTTACGCGATGTTTCTTGCCAGATCAGAAACCAGCTAGCCTGCTGCAACTCACATTGCACACACCCCCATACATGTCCTCTTTCACCTCGGATTTCAAAGGACCAGTCTCCTGTCAATTCCGTGCTCAGAAAACATCGCATGACAATCGACCCCTGTTTCACAACAAACCCCCATCTCCCCTATTAATTAATGAATGCAGGCACTGGGAAATGACAATAATGACACAGGGGGGAAATGACCACTTTGGATTTATTACAGAAATATAAATGAGTAAATGATGTAGACAACACAGAGCCACACGTGCGCGACACAGTCCCCTCCTTCAGGTCAAAGGAAGACTATCACGGTCGTTTTGATAGAGTTGGAGCATGTCCAAATGTGTGCTGGCATCGGCAGTGTCAGGTCCACATTAATCACGCTGTGGGTCTATCATGCTGTGGGTCTGTCTCCTGCATGCTACATACAACAGAGCCTGGACTGGGTTGATGATGTTGTACTTCTGCCAGCGATAACAGTGGAAGCACAGACGTAAAGGAGCTGACACACGGCATGAAATGACTGTCTGAACAAGTGTTTTATTCTTGTAATGAGATTTAATGTCTATTTTTTTCTCTCACATAGAAAATATTCGCTTGCTCATATGGTATGCTGAAGTGAAATCGTCTTACCCCACTCAGAAATCTTGAAATAAGTCAAAACTGTCTAAAATAAGACTAAAAAATAGTTTAGTCTTATTTAGCAAAAAGGGAAGAGAAATAAGATTTAAATTCTAAATATGACAGTGAAATACTTGTTGAGATTGACTAATTTCTTTGTTTTTCAGTGTGTTTGTTTGTTAGCACTGAACACATCTCCAGTGCTAAAATAAGCTCAGCTGACTCCACACACCGGTGCAGGGAGTGTGTGATCAGATTAACAGAGTGTTAGAGCCTTTGCCACCAGTGCAAGCATCCTTTAATCTGTTCCAGTATCGGAAGGAGCTGTGGATCTTTGACTGGATGCACAGCGTCATGGGCTATGAAACAGTGTGAAGGCTGCTGGACTAAAATAGAGCTAAGGCTGCTGGACTAAAACAGAGCTAAGGCTGCTGGACTAAAACAGAGCTATCACTGCTGGACTAAAACAGGGCTAACACTGCTGGACTAAAACAGGGCTAAGGCTGCCCTGGAGTCAGGAGACTACTGAACACACAGACCAGCATGCCTGCTCACTAAACCTCATTCTCACCAGCCGTATTCAGCAGCGTTGATCTTTTCCCGCCCTAACGTCCTCCCCCTGTCTGACTCCCTCAGGGTCTGTTTTACCCATCTGTACAGCTGGCTGGCTAATACGCCCACTGCCGTATGGAGCTTAAGGACGGAGCCAGAATGTGATGCCCCAGACCTGGTCTGACTTCTGTTTCAGCTCCACTTTAAGAAGCCCAGTTGCTGCTCAGCCACTCGCAGATGTCACAACATATCGTCTCAGAACAACACTGCAGACACAGTGCCCAGTACCGCTCCCAGTCCAACAGCCACATTTCCACAAAAAATCACCAAAGAGCCGTCAGCGTCCCCGACCCCTACGTGTTCCTGCTCTCATACAGATTATGTTTAAACCCCTGTGGCTCTACGGCCGGCTCACATCTCTGTGTTCATTTCATTGAAACTTTATTTACCAGGTCAGTCCCTCTGAGATTAAACTCTCTTTTAGAGAGACAAGGCCAAGAAGGGCAACACACTTAGTTTTAGACGATACACGTGAAAGCATGCATGGACACAAGCAAGATGTGCAGCTATATAATCAAGTGCAAAATAAACAGTCAAACTACAGCGAAAACATTTGCAATTCCCACTAGAGTGTGTATTCAACTTCTATTCAATAGTTTTAAATTCACTGAGTGAAGCTCTTTTAGGTCTTTTTCAATTCCAGACAGAGGGTGCAGAACACAACCAGCAGAGTTGCCAAACTCAGTGTGAAGTTTAGGAACAACCACAGGAAGAGAGTTATGAGATGTGACCTATAAATGCTTTCACTTTTCAGTTCAGTTTTCTAAAACAGCTTTATTGAAGCTCAGGGTAAGACTGGACTCCGGGACCACCGAGCACACAAACAACTGGCAAAGAAAATTGTCTTCTCACTTGCACTAACACACCCAACCAGCAGGGTACCACACACACTAACCCACCCCAACCAGCAAATTACCTCACACACTAACCCACCCCAACCAGCAGATTACCTCACACACTAACCCACCCCAACCAGCAGATTACCACACACACTAATACACCCAACCAGTAGATTACCACACACACTAACACACCCAACCAGCGGATTACCACACACACTAACACACCCAAATCAGCAGGGTACCACACACAGTAACGCACCCCGACCACTCCCCCAACTGGCAGATTACCACACACACTAACACACCCAGCCACTCTCTCACCCCAGAGGGGAACTGCAGGCACTGAAGTGAGCGTGTGTGTGTTTCAGCACCTCGGCCAGCGGCAGGCTGGCCCACTGTGGGGCAGGCAGTAACAGCGCCTCCATACAGCACACTGAGAGCAGGGGGAAGCTTTTTATCCACTGTACCGCTCTGCCTCCTGACATCAAGTCCATGTACCTGGTCTCTCCTGGGGCTTTCAGGCTGCATGGAGACTGGGCTTATGCTGGTGTAACAGAAAGCACTTCACTTCCTGCACTCTGTGCCCCTCCAGCTAAGAGCCACTGACACGGGAACTGGAGAAACTTCACCTCATTGGTTCCCATTACACAACCCACCATCCCGATCCTGTTTTAACTCGTTTGTGTAAAACGGAGGGAGATCGTACAGCAAACGGCTCAGAGTAAAATCAGCCGGGATCTCACGCCGGCCTCAGCCTCTGTGCAGCTCAGGCGAAATCTAATAACCCCAGACGGGCCTTGTAGGCAAGCCTTTTCCCGGATAAATTGTTTGTACAGCTGTCATAAATATGTATATGTGGTATTGAGCGTTCGCGGGAAGGCACAGGCGGGTGAGTGACAGGGGAGGGTAATGCACTTTGTCAGGGCACTCGCGCAAGGTGGGAACCTCTGGGAAACAGACCAACCAATCACCTCTCACCTGTCAATTAACGTGATTGGGCGGGGTGTTGTCTTACACACACTTTCACCCCAGAGGACTCAGGTCCCACTGCATCTCAGGCACAGTAATACAGGGGTATTGACTGTGTATTTCTCTATGATGTATGAGGTACCATCGCACCTCTATCCATGCGCTTTGAACTGTTGATGAGGCTATGGTAAAAGTCCCCACCCCCCCCCCTTCTCTTTTTCTTTCTTTGTACTCCTCACCATCCAACGAGGCATCTGGTGTTTCCGCTGTGCGTCTAAGTCAGGCCAGAGAGCCTAAATAAATGACTTAAATTCAAGAAGGCATCCGGAGCATAGGTTATGCTGAGAGAAGGGGCCCCCGACATAGCAAATGTGCCCGTCAACTCCCAGAATGTTCTCTGACCACAAATATCACATGCAATGTTTGATTATTTTAAATGTAGCACTGGCCAATGGAAACAGCCAGTACCCGGTAAAAAAAATCAAATGCACACTATCAGATTGAAATGGTGTTGAAATCATGAGCAGCTCTCGGAGTGGGATCTGTAGCAGGGACCCAGCACAGGGTGTGAGGCTGCAGGGGTTACTGCGAGGGGTCCCGATCTCTGAGGACTGCTGTCGTCTCAGCCTGAACCACTGCTCATTGCTCATCTCACCGGGGGGGGGGGGGATCACAAGCAAGATTACCCAGTTAAAACCCAAAACCCTTCCAGAAGCGGAAAATGGGATGAAGCGAAAACTGCTGTTTCCGGGGTTTGTGCTCTGCGAAGTTACCGAGCTAACTCGGTGACCCTGCTTCACGGTTATGCCCCGCTGGAGCTGGGCTGGGAGCAGCGGACGAGGCCTCGCTGCTCATTACTGGGCCCCTCCTGCATCTGGGGCCGGGTGCATCTGAGGACAGCACCTCACTCGGGCACCTGTCCCAGGTACAGAGCTCCTTCCTCCCGGAAACCAGAGCCCTCTCCCCCAGAGGACGTCAGTCACGACAAGCCTCTCCATCCCGTTATTTTAATCGCGTCAGAGCCTTGGGTCCATTATAACATTTCAGGATTATAACGCTGATGAGGAGGACAGTCACCTTGTGTTTGTGACGCCGTGGCTATAAATGGCAGAGGACGTTGCGGTGGCTTGTCTGCGCACGGTCTGGTTTGCGTTAAGGAAAGGCGGGGATTGTGTTTTTAATGAAACAACAAATCTCAGAAAGGAAAACAAAGCATTTATTCTTGTTCCTGTCAGGCCGCTGTAAAACGCTGCTGTTGGCCATATATCACAGCTCCGTCAGGGTTATCCCGCGCATTTCATTTCCAACACGTATCGAGAATAACCCATGGACAAAGCTAGCTGAAATCTAATTGCACAATATTTTTTTTTTCTCGCGCTCTTTCTTACAAAACGGTTCACTTCACACATCAATTAAAACTGGATTTGAATAAACAGTTCTATAAATGTCTTCCGGAGGGGAAATGGTATAATTGTGAGTTTGGACGTGTATTGAGAACTCAGAGATGCAGGTGGTACAGCTGCACGATTTGGGACCTGTGGTTTTCGCGATTCGGTTTATCCTGTAAACCAGTTAATTCCTGGCTGGAGAAGAAAGGGGATATTTGTGATATTTTCTAAAATAAACGGGACCGACGGGCCATTCAGTAATTTGTTTTGAAATATTTAATTATACAGGAAATAACAAAGACTGAAAAGACACTTAAACTAAGATTAAGCGTTGGATTAATGGGCAATTTAATCAGGAACAGATTAGAGAGAGCGGAGTCAGGGTGAGTCCGGGGGCACGTTCGACCAGAAATCATTTCGCTACCCTTTGCTACGGTTTCTGTGTTGAACGATATATTTCCTCCCAACAGTGTGCAACGTTTTGCAACAGACTTTGACGGACAGTATGTTTGCTCCTGTTTGATGGGGGGTCTGGGCAGTGAAGCCCGAATCAATAATGATGTAAACCTATAATTTAAAAGCCTGCGAACGCCTTCTCAGACGCCATAGTAGCGAACCATACCTACGTCAGTCAGTCCGCCCACAGTTTGCAATAGGATGTTCAACATGGCGGCATCTCTGTTTAAATAAACGTTTTGCTACATTTGTCAAGACTGAATGTAGCCACTTATTGTGGGGGGCCAGCAGAATGTTCTCCACTGATTGGGTGAACACAGAGCTATCAGCCAATCATGACGCATGTCTGATACTGCTTAAAGATACTAAACTCAAAGATTGAATTTCACTCCATTGGAGGAAATGCCGGCTAAAATCAACAGGGGTAGGTCAAACATTTACACAGGAAGGTCGATACCTTATTTCAAGTTTTATCTTATCTCAATATCTTAGATTTAGATAAGTAAGCAGTTCAGATTTATACAAAAAAAAGCTATCTGTATAAATGATTTGAATTTGAGTGATTTGAATGCAACCCCGATTATTATGTCCTTAGTGTGAGAAGGCTATACGATAATCACAAGAAATCGTCTCGTCTGTTAAGCTAATGGCATCCGGACAGTGGAATGGTTGAAGCGATTTATGAAAAGGGTGCACAATAAATATTATTTCGCCTCCATCGGCTGGCCCATTAACTCGGACGGAGCCATTAGCGAGGCTCTTTGCGTCCGACGATGTCCCGTCCTCTGTCCTGGCTGACACCGTATTGTAATTAGTATCTCCGTGAATAACCGCACCGTCTGCTCGAGTCAAACATTAATCAGGTGAGAGGGACCGGGAGGGAGGCAGCCGGCCTCGGTTATGTACAAACGACTTAACACGGGCCGCGCTGCCCGGTAATGAGGGCAGCGGTTCTGCGCTGCGTGTGGGGGAGATATCCCTCCTCTCGGGCGCCCGCTGTGGCCCATTCGGCGGTCTGGGCACCGCGGCAGATGAACAGGCGGCTCCGTTATTGAAAAGATTACATTTTACGGTTAGCGCACCTCACCGACCGTCCTGGGGAATACGACGAGAGGCGCACCGCCGCTCCCAATTCTACCCTGGCGGGCTCTGTCCCGATGGAACCAATCTCTCCAACTCACCGCGGCGGGGAGACGGGACCCTGTGTCTGTTTCGCTGATTACGACTTTGTAAGCTTTGATGTAATTGGGTTTTTTTTTTTTCTCGCCGTGTCTCGGGGATTGGGGTTACGGGCGCGGATCAGAGGATCGGACCCTGGCCCGCGTTCCTGGTCACCCCGCAAGCTGTGGACTCGGATCAGGCGCTGAACGGGGAGAGCCCACAGGCTGAATACCTTTAGTAGAGGCTTACTGTGCGATTGGCCTGTTCTTAATCACAGACCAGATTATGCATTACTGCTCTTGTGCAGTTCTCATCACCTGAATGGGAGGCAGGCAGACGTGAGGACACGCTGTTTTATTTACAGCTTGGTTTTCCCAGGGAAAAACAGGAAAGGTGGATCAGGTTCAGCCACTTCCTGTCCTCGCCCTGTAGAGAGACCTGGGTCATGTCCCGATCAGGGCACTGGCCTACTATTGAGTATCCAGGTTGTATACGGGTTGTACGCAAGTAGGCAAGTGCGTTGAATCGAACATGGCCCGCTCTCTGCAGGATGAGGACAGACAGTGACAGTACTCCATGTGACCCCAGTCTGCGTGACGATTGGCTGGGTCCCTGTGTAGATTTTTTGGGGAAGCGTGGGGGGTGCCCCCTGGACTGGAGGAGAGTGTGTGGAGCCCGGCGCGGGTGCGAGGGCTGTGACTGGCAGATGGCGGTGTGGTAAAGAGGATACGGAGCCCTGCCGTTCACCCTTCCGCACCGGGGGGGGTTCAGCTTTAATCCCCACAGAGCCCCCCCCCCCACCCCACAGCGCTGGCACGGCAACCAGGATCCTGCTGCACAGAACCCTCTGAAAGATGAGCTGGAGCTGCCCTCCTTACACACGCACACACACACACACACACACACACAGGTGCGCACTCACACACTTTCACACACACACACACACACACACACGCACACACACACACACACAGGTGCTCACTAACATACTTTCACACATGCACCACATACACACACAGTCACACACACACAGACTGAGACACACACACACACACACACACACACACACTCATTTGGCGAGTGCTGTGTCCCTTCTCCACTGTTGGATAATGAGGAAAGAGGCAGCTTTGCCACTGCCAGCCACCTGCTCTCTTTCAGACACACACACACACACACACACACACACACATCATCGGTCCCGAGTGCCCCCCACCCCACCCCTCCTGAAAGGAGAGGCAGAGGAAAGAGAGGAGAGAACGGCGGATGCTCTTTCTGTAGCAGCTGGTGAGGAATCAAACTGTCTATCGCCATGAACCGCAGCAACATGGCAGACTAACAGCTGGCTGTCATCTCATCAGGATGGCCAGAGTGGAAGTTCACTTTCTAATTAAATCAAAAATGTGAGTGTGGGCATGCCTGTGTGTGTGTGTGTGTGTGTGTGTGTGAGAATGTGTGAATGCGCACCTGTGTGTGTGCAAACGTGAGGGAATATTTTAATAACCATTATATCCCCTCAGAAGGGGAGGGGAACGCGTCTCCACCTCACACTGCCTACGGACTCTGTCCAGAGTGGAGAGGGTTATAGGCATGCAGCAGGACCCTGTCCAGAGTGGAGAGGGTTATACTGCATGCAGCAGGACCCTGTCCAGAGTGGAGAGGGTTATACTGCATGCAGCAGGACCCTGTCCAGAGTGGAGAGGGTTATACTGCATGCAGCAGGACCCTGTCCAGAGTGGAGAGGGTTATACTGCATGCAGCAGGACCCTGTCCAGAGTGGAGAGGGTTATACTGCATGCAGCAGGACCCTGTCCAGAGTGGAGAGGGTTATAGGCATGCAGCAGGACTCAGTCCAGAGCGCAGAGGGTTATAGGCCTGCGGCAGACGTCCTCTCCTTGGCCACGGCTGACCTCGTCTCCTTCTCCACCCTCTCTGTGACTCATATCTTATTTAGTCTGGGCGCAGAGCCTGCGGTGACACTCATCTGTCCTGGACGTGTGTCTCGTTTCATCCAGGTGCTCTCCAGTCAAACCCGCACAGCGGGGGCACCGGCGTATCACCGCCCATCAACGAGGTGACCTGCCTGAAGGGCGAGGAGCTGTGGCCGCGTGTGTGTGTGTGTGTGTGTCTGTGTGTGTGTGTCTGGGACTGGTCATGCGTGTGACAGCCGTCCCACACGCCTGTGGCCCTGAGCGCGTGAGCGTGGTGGTGCTAACCGTTAGCGCAGAGGCATACAGGCCCGTGCTGGTTAGCAGAGGCGTGCTAGTGCTTTGTGTGTGTACTGTTAGCGCTTTGAGTGTGCACTGCTAGTGCTTTGAGTGTGCACTGCTATTGCTTTGAGTGTGCACTGCTATTGCTTTGAGTGTGCACTGCTATTGCTTGGAGTGTGTACTGTTAGCGCTTTGAGTGTGCACTGTTAGCGCTTTGAGTGTGCACTGCTAGCGCTTTGAGTGTGCACTGTTAGCGCTTTGAGTGTGCACTGCTAGCGCTTTGAGTGTGCACTGTTAGCGCTTTGAGTGTGCACTGCTATTGCTTGGAGTGTGCACTGTTAGCGCTTTGAGTGTGCACTGTTAGCGCTTTGAGTGTGCACTGTTAGCGCTTTGAGTGTGCACTGTTAGCGCTTTGAGTGCGCACTGCTAGCGCTTTGAGTGCGCACTGCTAGCGTTCTCTGCTGGGGAACATCAGCGTATTTTTCCATGACATGGAGGCACAGCGGACAAGGCCACTCCGCCGTGCGGCGCCACGCAGCCCCTCCACACCGCCCCTCCACACCGCCCCCCCACACCGCCCCTCCACACCGCAGAACGCACCGCGGTACGCACCGCAACATTAATCTCTGTTACGGAATTCATAATAACGACAACACCCGTGTACAACAAGCGGGCCACTGTCAAAGGTAATAGATATTCCCTCTGAAATTTAATACAGGGATTTAATTGACTCGATCCTTGAGCGGTGATGAATACGCCAACTTTATCCTCCCCCCACCCCCGCTGGCCAGCTTATTCATATTCATAGATATTTCACAGCCCTGTTCAGTAATGGGCTGTGGGCCTCGCTGCAGGACAATCTGCCCGTAGAGGTGTAGGAGCGATGTCTGAGGGCCCCCAGGGCATAGAGCAGTACTCATGTAGAAGTGCACGCATTTCAATGAGAGATTACACACACACACACGGAGCCCTGATAGTGAGATCACGCCCAGGGGGCCAGGAGGGGGCTGAACCCCCATACATACACACACATACATACACACACATACACACACATACACACACCTACATCCCCCGACACACACACATACATACACACACACACACCTCCCACATACAAACACACACTCTCACACAGACATACACATACATACACACACACCTCCCACATACAAACACACACTCTCACACAGACATACACACACACCCCCCGACACACACTCACACAGACATACACACACACCCCCCGACACACACTCACACAGACATACACACACACACACACACACACACCTCCCACATACAAACACACACTCACTCTCACACAGACATACACACACACCCCCCGACACACACTCACACAGACGTACACGCACAAACACACACACACCCACACCCAACATATGAACACACACCTCCCACCCACACGCACACACAGACACGCTTTCTCAACTGCACACTGATCTCTGACGCAGTCTAGAACAGCTCCGACACAGTCCTGACATGACCAGGCGTAGCCACGGACAGGCTAAAGAGTGTGTGTCGCAGGGCAGAAGCCACACAGCACAGCCCTCGCACAGGAACACACAGAACCGTGCGCTCTGCCTCTCGTTAATCAATTACCCTCCCCAAGCACAGCGACCTTAGCAACGTGCTCACGATCAGTAACACAATGGAGAGGGCATTAATCTCTTTACATTTCACAAATCCCTCTGCATTACGCAGGAGGATTTACGCAGACACCCCTGCCCGGAAAACAACGGCAGACAGCACACAGACACGCATTAGCAGCCTGCAAACGTACACTTAGCAATAATAGCTCATAATTAGCTCGTATAAAAGTAATCTCGCACTAAGTGAGCAACAAATGAAAATACAGCAGCCGCCAGAAGTGATCCCAGGGAGAGCGGGGGGAGATGATTATACTCTAACAGGGGCAGCAGGGAAAGATTCATAAGAGTTGCAATTATGAAGGCACCCTTCCACCCTGTCCAATATGAGTTTCATCTCTGATAATCGCCATTAAGGAGCTCTTATTGGCCGTTACGTCCCCCCGGACTACGCCACAGAGCCGCCAGGAGCCCGTGGTTGTCGAGGATGATGGGTAATGATGAAGTTGAGGGAAAGCCGCAGTGTCCGGTTCAGAGGGCGGATGTCGGAGGTCGCGGGTAATCCGCTCTGAGCTACACTGCAGAAAGCTGCTTTTTAGTCTCGTAATAAGACTTAAGATCTTTTTTTCTTCTCTTAAGTACAAAATATTAGCTTGTCTTAAGTTACTGATTGCTTGACAAGTGAAATTCTCTCACCCCATCGGCAAATCTTGAAACTTTTTTGTCTCCAAAATGTAATAGAAGTCTAAATATAAGACTAACATAATGGTTAAGATTGACTTGCAGTCTTACTTTTTATTTTTTTTGCAGTGTGCTCCTTCACTGGGCCTCTGTCTCTGTGCCAATGCAGGAGGAGGAGGAAGAGGAGGAGGAGGAAGAGGAGGGTGCAGCTCTGGGGCTTACATTTCTCCTCCCAGCGGGCGGGAAGGAGAGCAGGAGGTGTGCAGAGTGACGTGGAGTGGGGAGGGTGAATTTCAACACATACAAGCTCCTGCTGGCTTTCAGAGCTGACTTTCCCACCACCCCTCCCTAGGTGCGTACTCCTAAACTTTTACATTGATGTGGAAACTGAAAATGTTGAATTAATGTGCACTGTTCCTAGTAAATAAATAAATAAATAAATAAATAAGCAAAGGAGGGTGGAGTGAAAGATAATGGGACTCGCATTCCCAACAGGTCACATGACCCAAAAGGTCACATGATACAGGCAGAGGACCTGGGCGCATCACTGAGAATGTGTGTGGCCAGTCAGATGCAACCTACCAGAAGGTAAGGTGTACAAAATAACCTCACTGCTCACTCATTATTATCCCCAGTAAAACTCATTATTATAACATCGATGGCATTGATCACTGCTGAGGTTGTGAATGTTGCCAAAACAAAGGCTGAAAAAAACGATTTATGGGTAACTGCTCTATATCTCGAGGCACTGTGGCCAAGATTAAATATGTCCGTCAGCTCTATGAATGACTGTGTGTCTCTGTATCTCAGTGAACAGGGTCCAGTCTCCAGCACTGAGGCCCAAAAGAAGATTCTGGACCAAAATCATTTCTAGCCTGAGGTGTTTTTGGTTAATCATCAGACTTCCCAGTTGGAGCGTTTGCGGTACGCGGTACGTGTGTGTGTGTGCGGTACGCGTGCGGTATGTATACAGTAAGTTTGAAGTATGTGAGCATTAAGTGTGTGGTACATGTGTGGTACGTATACAGTAAGTGTGCGGTACGTGTATAGTATGTATGCGGTATGTATACAGTAAGTGTGCGGTATGTGTATAGTATGTGCGTGGTATGCGTGCGGTACACATGCGGTACACAAGCGGTACGTATACAGTAAGTGTGCGGTATGTGTGCGGTATGTGCACAGTATGTGAGCGGTAAGTGTGCGGTACGTATACAGTAAGTGTACGGTATGTGCGCGGTAAGTGTGCGGTACGTATACAGTAAGTGTGCGGTATGTGTGCGGTAAGTGTGAGGTACGTACGAAGTACGTGTGCGGTACATGTGCAGTACGTGCGCGGTACGTGCTTGGTATGCGTGTGGTACATGAGCGGTACGCGTGTGGTACGTGTGCGGTACGTATACAGTAAGTGCGGTACATGTGCGGTATGTGCACGGTATGTGTGCGGTAAGTGTGAGGTACGTACAAAGTACGCGTGCGGTACATGAGCGGTACGCGTGTGGTACGTGTGCGGTACGGGCCGAGCTGTTTAAATAAAAACCCTGCTGCCGCCGTGGGCTCCACTGCCTGGATGAGGAAGTGCGGCCTTTACACGTGTCTTAAGTCATGTCCCCGCAGACGCACGCTGAGGCTAATAATAGCCCCAATATTGCTTCTTTCTCTCTCCCTCTCACATCCCTGCCAAAGCCCCTGGCACGTGTCAGAAGCGCTGCACAAACCCATTTACCCCTCCGAATCTCAGCCCTGGAATTTCTACCACATCTCCGCTAATGAAACACCGAGGTGAAGGTTGGCCCCGATCATTTAACGATGAACCGTTTTTATAGCCGCACACGCCTGCCCTGTATCGATCGGGTTCTGCCGCTCTCTCCTCCCCTCACACAAACATCTCAGCTCCTCGTTTATTTTTTTTTCAGTTGGTAAAAAAAATTCGAGTTAAAATGTATTTCGTTTTGTTTTTTATATTACATTTAATTAATGTTTATCGAGTTTGGCAAGCGTCACTCAAAGGTGCCGTACGAGCATAATGTATTCCCGCTCAACTGGCAAATATTTTTGACAAGATGCAGTTGTTGTTTGTGAGGAAGGCTTGTTAGTGAGGTTCTTCCCCGCTTCATAACAAGCTCAGCTCTCCTGGTGCCAGTGTACGCTAGCTCTCAAGCCAATGGGAAGTTGAAAACCTTGAGCACAATGTTGCTCATTACATTACTATGATTCCAGAGCGAGGTACGGTACAGTAGAGGAAGAACGTCAGTGTTACCCGCAGAAACACAAAACCGCAGTGTCATCAAGAAGGCCCGTTTATCGTCAACGCGCGTGACGTGAACCTAAGAAATAAGCATTTGCTTTGGAACAAAAGGAGGTACGATTAGACAGATAACATTTACACAGATCTTTGCACAGCTCCACCTATAACATAATCCAGAAGGGGAGCGAGGGAAAGGGGAGGACCCCGGAGGACAGGCCAGCACCCTGGCGAGCCCGCCCGCTGCTCAGCTCTGCTGAAGAACGGAAAGATGAGCCGAGGCCAGCCGGGTCACGGCCAGCTCAGGTTCCAGCATTTCTCCGCTAGGCTTTCCTTTCCAGCGCTGCACTTCAACACGCCAGGCAGGGGCCCCCCGAATATCAAACTCAGGGGATCCCAGAAGACCTTCACCTGTCCACATGAGACTTATAAACCTGTTTTATCTCTCCAGTAGAAAATATGAGCTTGTTTAAGCTACTGTTTAAGCTACTGCTTGACGATGAATTTGATTTTCCCATTGGAAAATCTTGAAATGAGTCAAACTGTCTCTCTGCATTGAGTATTTTATTGTTTAGTATATTCAGCAAGTCCTATTAAGTCTAGATATAAGAATAAAATACTTGTTGAGATTGACTTTTATTTATTTATTTTTTATTTTTTTCAGGGTCCCCTCTGACCTCCATATCCAATACATATCTCCATATCCGAGATAAACTGAGGTTTTCCATTTTGGTTTAGCGCTTTTGTTTAGCTGGACCAAATTTAAACCTAGAACCATGATGAGAGAAGTGTGAGAGATCGTTCATTAGCAAACTTCACGAGAGAAGTGAAGGAGCTGAATGTTGTCTGTCAGAAAGATTAATAAGAAAGAAGAAAGAGTCATTTATTTCTGTGACAGATGACGACCTTGTTGAAAGTTTTCATACTGAACCATTGATTAATCTGATGGATGTGATTCCAGCTGCCAAGCTCAAAGAGGGTTTTTGAGCTGTGTGCACAGATATCCGTGCTATCATTAATATCCCCCTTTCCACAGGACAGTTTCTGCTCCCTCTGTAGAGAAGCAGCCTCTTCTTAAGAAACCTAATCTGGACATCTGTGTTCTGCAAGCACAGACCAGTTTCTGCTCTTCCCTTTCTTGCCACAGTTCTACTCCAATCAATATCCCACAACTTAACTCTGATAAAAGGAAACAGTTGGCAGTTGGTCCCTGGCATGAATTCAGGTCATGTCCACTAATTCAATTAGTTCAGTTCAAACTGCCTATCGCCCAATGTTATGCACGCTGCAGTGAACCTTTGCTGTTACGTTTGATCCAGCCTTTTAATTTCGAATTGCACACTAAGAAGCTAGCGCAGTGTTGCATATCCGTCGGCTTAAAACCCGTAGCCAAATTACAATCACTTCTGGTTTAAGAATACTGAGGAAGCAAGCTGTGCCTTCAGTTCTTCAGATCGGTGCTGGAGTAACTCCCATCATTTCAGTCTTAATCATAATGCTGTCTCAGACCAAACTGCTGCAAAACCCCTGCAGGCTCCTAACAAGTGTATACAGGGGAATTAATATCACCCCGAGTTTGACCTCTGCACAGGCTATCCGTTAACTGATCCATGATTTCACTGGTTAGTTTTATGCTAAGACATCTCAGGAGGTTTTTAGCCTCTACATTCCAGAACTTACATCCGTTTCCATTTCCATTGCTTTCAGTACGTTTTCATATTGTTTCACCCGGATTTCTCAATATATGCTAATTTTACCATTTTTTGAAAAAAACAAAAACAAATAATAAACAGGCATTATTAAACAAAAATACATTATGACAGTCCAGTATGCCATCGTACAATATGTACATTGGCACAGCCAAGATTATAAATACATTTCTGGATGCGTACAGAGTGTACATCTTCCTGACATTTATTTGTGTTCTTTCTGCTGAAATATTCAGTTCAGTGTTCCCACAGATTTCTGTATGAATAATACAGACGTCATTCACAGGTTCTGGTCGGTACTAAGGATCATATGAGTGTCTATTCTGATTATGTCATTGAAATCTTCCCGCTCTCACTGAGTGCCGGGAACAGTCTGGGCAAGAGTGGTAAATTGAATCACCAGGATCTAAGAGATGTAAGGAATCACCTGTTTTAGAAAGGCTCTTTTGCTCTCTGTTTTGATGAGTCCCGGTTGTTTTCTTTATTGTTACCAGGAGATCGAGGAAGTCGGAAAACAGAGTAACACACGGTGCTTCTGAGCGGCGTGATTGACAGTTCACTGTGTGACTGACAGCTCACTGCGAGCTGTCGCCCCTCCGAGCTGCTAGATCAGCCCTTTCTTGTTGAACCCCTCTGTTATACACGACTTTATCCCCGGGAGTTCTACCATTGGCTGTCCAACATGTTCAAAGACTGAAGCTCCAAATCCCAGAAGGAAGTGTTTTTCTCTATTCCTGAAGTGGCAATTCGACTTGTTTTACTGGCTCATAGCAGTGACTCTCCACCCGACTCCAGTCTTAACAAGAGACCCAGTCAGTTGATTTAGCTCTGTAATCATCTGCTTTTGATGGCTTGTGTTGTGAACATCTAAAACCCACAGACCCAGGTCTCTCCCAGGCTCTCCAGGTCCAGGGCCGATAAGGCTGCTTTATTGTACCCCGTTTTTTTTGAGCAGCCAGACTGCGGAACGCGGAGCCAGTTCACATTCTCACAGCTTCTGGAGCTTTACTGTCGCACCGTAAAAACTCCCAATAGAAATAATGACTTCATTACAGAGCTCTGCTGCCCGGCCAAGCAACTGACAGATTGATTTTCTCCACCATCGGCAAACATTATCACCTGAATCAGTTATCAGCTTAACAAGCGAGAGGAGGAATCCTCATTCAGGGCCTTCCACAAACAGTGTCAGCCTGCTTCGAGTTCGGCCATTTTTTAAAAGTGTAGCGAGAACGTGCTGATCAGAACTAACTGCTGGAAGAAGCCTAAAAATACTGTTCAGCTCACTCATTACAGTGCAATACTAGCCTGGGGCTGATACGTACTTTTATTTGGCAGAGGAGTACAACAAGTTAGTTCCGCCCTCAACCCATAATTTATATTTGTCTGTTTAATTATTTTAAAAGCTGTGCTCTGGCTGTGTGTCTAAGCGTTTCTGTGATTGATTTCAGCATATGACTGAAATGTAGCCATCCGCAGCACAGGAGTGTACAGAGAGAGCAGCAAGCCGTTCCCCACCGACACTGCTCTGTCAGAGTGTCTCTACCCGTAAAGCCACATTTTAAAGCAAAGTTACAAAGTGTTCCTTCCAATAATCCGGAGGCTGCTTTAACAATCGTGCGTTGTGCAGTGATCTGCAATAAAAAGCCAGTCTGACTCTTAATTACACACCCCGGAGACTGATATGGAAGTCAACATTTAAAATCTTAAGCCCTGTCTTCAAATTACCTCGAGTAGAAGAAGGAAAATATTATCAGTCATTCTGCTACTTGGATATGGCTTGTTCCTGGTGGACACATATTACCTACATACAGTAGGGATACTCAAATATGGCCCTCCATGCCAGTACTACTGCTGGGTTTCTGTTTTACCCGATAGTTAATCGATTAATGCCCTGATTGGTCACAGATGTAAACCACTGTGTCCTGATCCACAGAAATCCAGCAGTACTCAAGGGTCAGATTTGAGTATCGCTGTAATATCGGGTACCTGTCAAAGACACAGCTCATTCCATAACTGTGTGTCTCTTGTCCTCATTCCAGTTTTCGGCGCTTTACAGAAATGCGAGACAGCTGGCTGGCAAAAGCTAAGGATGGCTGAGAAAGTTGGACGTACCCAAAGTTTAAATGGATTTCATTAGTTAGACACTCAGTGACAGTGATGACCTCTTCCAAACTTTATCATTTTCACTCCTGTCAGAAACATCACTGGGGATGAAACCAAAATAGACAGTTCATTTTAGTCCTGCTTCCATTAGAATTTCATCATTGTAGGTGCTGATTTCAGGTTTTCAGACACAGTAGATCGATGTGTGTGTGTGTGTGTGTGTGTGTGTGTGTGCTTTCACAAGTGTGCATGGTGGGGGGTGATTAAGAACTGGTTTGCAGGTTCCAAAAATTTAAAAAATACACATGCAGCTGGATATTTTCTCATGAATTCAGGTTAAGTACCTTGCTCAAAGATACAAAACAGCACCCTAACAAGGAATCAAACCTGCAAAGCTCATAGCTGCAAGCCCAGTTCTCTAACCATTGCACTACGATGCCTCCCTAGTTTCTCTCACACTGCAGCACAAAAGCTGCACACTGTCTCCTTTCCTTCATTCACATTCACCCCTGACAGCCCCTTCCTGGAGAAAACAGCATCCTCAAGCCCAGCAGGGTGGACCATTCAGCATTACTTCACCAAGCCTCCCTGGACCCATCACAACTTCCTCTGTTTCTGTTGTATTCTTTCACGTTTTTTTTTCCCCCCCCGAAACGATCCTCCGGCAGATGAATTTCAGCATCCCTCCATTTCTTGACATTTTTACGCCGTCGCTGGACTAAGACAAAAGAGCTTTGTGACCTCCAAGGCCTCCTTTATATTAACGCGGTCTGCCAGGACACATCTCTGAAGGTGGTCGACATTATTCTTCAATAAAAAACCAAAGTTCAGTTTTCTAATGGATTTCTGAGTGTTGCATCAATAATTCACGCTCTTCTCCCCCGCCAGCGAAACATCTAAAATATGAATAAAATACCAAACCAGTCGTCCACGTTCTGGTAAATGAACACACGGAGAAACTCCACTGCACAGCCACATTAGGGCCAATACCAGGAGCCACACGCGACATGGCACAGCGTGGCAGCTGTTCCAAGTTTAAAAATTGCTGAAGTGCCTCAGTTTCCGTGGCCCGTGGAGAGAATACAAAAATTACGGATGAGTCCCACTGATGTGAGCTGACAGTTTGTTTTCCTCTCAACACATGGCTTTCCATTGTGCTAGCTTGGGATGCTTCTGCTAGCGCTCCCAGAGAGCTTTCTCTCTCTCTCTCTCTCTCTCTCTCAGGGTGAATATTCTCTAATGAGCTCTGCCATGGTTACCAAAGGGCTGATGGGAATTGAGGAGGAAGCCAACTCCTGACAGAGACCTGTCAGAAAGAAGACATCTTCATCCTCCCTGCTGCCACCCTGCCTTCATCGCATATGCATGTTCTCACAGTACCGAAAAACCAGCCATTTTTACAGGAATAAAATACATTAAAAACTATTAACATAAAGCTTGTCGTTTTGTGGGCACAAGCTTCTGTGGACATACGTATTGAACTAACGTGACAAAATTCCTGAAAAGCAGTGTATGGGGCATGTTAAGTTATTTTTAAGAGGAGATGGAACGTATTTCATACAGCCCTGATTCTGAAAAGATCAAGCTACCTTATGTTCTCTTATAATCTACTCAGAATGAACTTGGAGCTGTATTATTCAACCCGCCAGTCACTCATCACTGGTAATGCTGCGCACCTACACTTATAGACAACAGCTAACTACAGAAGATCCTCTGCCAGACTTTGAGAGATTCGGCAGCTCAGTACAAGAAGCAGAAAAATAAATATTATTTCAAACATTAAAATCTGGCTTCCCAACAAATAACAAACACATTTCTAGATCAGTGCGAGAACACAGATACACACAAACACGACGCAACGGATGTTGGAGACCAGCCTAAATAAGCGATGCAAGTTGAAGCCGTTCCAGTAAAGAACATCCAAAAGATGTCCACAAACAACGGGTTTGGCTTCTCTCACGGACACAGGAGAGGAGCGGGAACTTCTCGCCTATCTTTCGCTCCACTTCCTCCCTCTCTTCCTCCCTCTCTCTATCTCTCTATCTCTCTCTCTCCCTCTCTCTCTCTCTCTCTCTCTCTCTGCTGGAGCAGAATCCCACAGGGCTTACCTTCCTCTGGACTGAGGTGTCTGATGTTGCTGGAGTCCTCCATGTCTCCCTAAGACTGGCTCCATGCACTAGTGAAAGCCAGTCAGAGGGAATGGAGCGCCTCGGACCGCTGTCATGGGATCTGCCTTCAGGCTCAAGGAGAGAGGCGCGCTGTTCCTCTTGGGTGTCATCTCGGAGGTACGAGAGAACGGGGACAGTACCTGCGCTTTCTCCTCCTCGCTCTCCTTTCTCCTCCCTCTATCTCAATCACTATCTCTCCCTCTCACTCTTCCTCTCCCTCCCTATTTCGCTCACACGCTCCCTCTCTCTCTCTCTCTCTCTCTCTCTCTCAGCACACATGCTCTAGATACTCAAGCAGGCTGTTCCAAGGCAGTGGTGAGAGCAGCCCAGGGGGTGGGGGTGATGGGGGTGAGGAGGGGGGTGGTGGGGGTGATGGGGGTGGGGGTGAGGGGGGAGGAGGAGGGGGGGGGTTACGCTCTCGCGCTCTTTGCAGTGAGACACTCACAGCCCCTCGGGCGATCGGCCGGCAGCGCAGATCACCTGGGAGAAGCTATTACTGGAGGGGAGAGAGCGAGAGAGAGAGAGAGAGAAAGAGGGAGAAAGAGAGGGAGAGAGAGGGAGAGAGAGGTGCAGCTATGATTTGAGAGAGCAGCACATGGTCTGGCACGCATGTATTATTCACCATGACACTGCTGCGTGGATCAGGAGAGGGTGCGTCTCGTTTTTGGGAGAGTGGTGAGTGTGTGTGTGTGTGTGTCTACATCAGGAGAGGGTACATCTCCTTTTTGGGAGAGGGTGAGTGTGTGTGTGTGTGTGTGTGTGTGTGTGTATAGATGAGGAGAGGGTTTGTCTTGTTTTGGGGAGAGGGGTGTGTGTGTGTGTGTGTGTGTGTGTGTATAGATGAGAAGATACGTCTCATTTTGGAAAGTGTGTGTGTGCATGTGTGTGTATATTAGGAGAGGGTGTGTATGTGTGTGTGCAGATGAGAAGAGGGTGTGTGTGTATGTGTGTGTGTGTGTGTAGATCAGGAGAGGGTGTATGTGTGTGTGTGTGTTTGTGCAGATGAGGAGAGTGTGTGTGTGTGTGTGTGTAGATCAGGAGAGTGTGTGTGTGTGTTTATGCAGATGAGAAGAGGGTGTGTGTGTGTATGTGTGTGTGTGTGTGTAGATCAGGAGAGGGTGTGTGTGTGTGTGTTTGTGCAGATGAGAGTGTGTATGTGTGTGTGTGTGTGTGTGTAGATCGGGAGAGTGTGTGTGTGTGTGTGTGTTTATGCAGATGAGGAGAGGGTGTGTGTGTGTGTGTGTGTGTGTGTGTAGATCAGGAGAGTGTGTGTTTGTGTGTGTTTATGCAGATCAGGAGAGGGTGTGTGTGTGTGTGTGTGTGTGTGTGTAGATCAGGAGAGGGTGTATGTGTGTGTGTGTGTTTGTGCAGATGAGGAGAGTGTGTGTGTGTCTGTGTGTGTAGATCAGGAGAGTGTGTGTGTGTGTTTATGCAGATGAGGAGAGGGTGTGTGTGTGTATGTGTGTGTGTGTGTGTAGATCAGGAGAGGGTGTGTGTGTGTGTGTGTTTGTGCAGATGAGAGTGTGTATGTGTGTGTGTGTGTGTGTGTAGATCGGGAGAGTGTGTGTGTGTGTGTGTGTTTATGCAGATGAGGAGAGGGTGTGTGTGTGTGTGTGTGTGTGTGTGTGTGTGTGTAGATCAGGAGAGTGTGTGTTTGTGTGTGTTTATGCAGATCAGGAGAGGGTGTGTGTGTGTGTGTGTGTGTGTGTGTAGATCAGGAGAGGGCGGGGCAGTGTCTCTCTATGGTGACAGATGGGGAGACTGGGCCCTCCCCAATCTCCAAACCCCACTCTACAGCATCGGGGAGGGAATATCCCAGTGAAAGGGCAAACGGTCCCAGGTGAAGCCAAGTAAGACAGCAAGACAGCCAGCATCACACAAACCTCAGCTCCTGGGCTTTGAGCTCCCTGGATTAAGACCAGGGTCTAATTAGAGCTAGTTTCCTTGTTAAAGATGAAAAGAATAAACAATTCCAGGTCAAAACTTCCAATTTCATTGCACAGTGAAGAAGCCCTTGGTGCCACTCAGAGTGGACTGTGGCTGCTGGGGACATGTGGATTACAGCCACACCGCAAAAAAACTAAAAATAAAACAAACAAAAAGAAGTCAATTCAATTGTTATTTCATTTACTTTTTTGGTAAAAAAAAAAAAAAAAAGAGATAAACAAATATTGCCAGTGTCAAAGTAAGACAGCTTGACTCATTTAGAGATTTGGCAATAGAATAAGAACATTTCACTTGTCAAGCAAACATTAAGTTCAAGCAAGATGTGTTTTCTACTTAAAATGAGAGCTTTTTTTTGGTGTTTTGTTTCTCTCTCAACCTGCTGAAATACAGGTGTGCATCTACACCCCACACTGTGCTTATTTTACTCTGAATTAATTAGCTGTAGTCTTTCTCTCATTACCCGACCTCACAAACGTAAGTGTGCAGATCTCTGAGAATCCTTCAACTTGCACCTCTTTCCCCCTCTAAGATCTTATTACTGGAACAATTCATTATGTGCTCACAACAAGCAGTTAGGTAAATATTTCCCTGTTAGAGTGGGCGAGAGTCCCGTGGGGGATTGTACTAGAGTTTAAAATAAAAAACGTGTTTACGTGGGTAAAATTGAAAGATGATAATGATGATGATGATGAGGTTTTTTGATGGCTGATGAGAACATATTCAGATTTTTTAATGGAACTATCTACCCCACTGTAATACTCACTCACAAGGAGATACGCACTCACCCACCCACCATCTGCCACTCGGCTGAAATCAATGTGCGAAACACCGCCATTGAGGAGCAATCATGGGCCGCTGATGTCAGGCCGTATCCATCACTCAGTTTAACAGATGCTGGACACAACAGCTGTCAACTGACAAGGGCAAAGAAATATCCTGAGACTTTTCCTGTTGAATCAATCATATCTTCTGCTCAGTGGCCAGTGGTCCCTATATCATCCATGCGCAGGTTAGACCCAATTACTTTGACCTCTGTGTCTAGCTGCAGGTCCATTATGGTGGTTAAGCTGATTGATCATCAGTTTGTTCATTCACAGGACTCAACAGCGGCCCGATGTTATCTACAGCGCATCAACCCTGCCTGAGCCTGCCAGTCCATCCTCAGGGCTGAGCTCCAGACCTGCGGTCCTGTGGTAGATACAGATCTGCCCGCGTGGAGAAACACAAGCCAGGGCACAGTGTGACAGTGAGCTTGTAACACACACTGATAGAGGTCTGTGACAGTGAGCTTGTAACACACACTGATAGAGGTCTGTGACAGTGAGCTTGTAACACACACTCATAGAGGTCTGTGACAGTGAGCTTGTAACACACACTCATAGAGGTCTGTGACAGTGAGCTTGTAACACACACTCATAGAAGTCTGTGACAGTGAGCTTGTAACACACACTCATAGAGGTCTGTGACAGTGAGCTTGTAACACACACTCATAGAAGTCTGTGACAGTGAGCTTGTAACACACACTGATAGAGATCTGCCCGCATGGAGAAACACAAGCCAGGGCACAGTGTGACAGTGAGCTCGTAACACACACTGATAGAGATCGCTGAGACATGGAAAGAGTGGATAATGGAGTAGATTATGTGATGGCCTGAGAGAGAGAAGGAGTGAGAAATAGAGAGAGAGAAGGAGAGGGAGAGAGTTCAGAGAGTTACTCCCAGGTTTGCTACGCCGTTGGTGCCTGCAGGCCGTGGCGTGGCTGTCAGCTGGGCTGAACGCAAACAGCCGTGGAGATAGAGCACGACCCCGCAGGTACACTGAGGACACCTGCTGGTGCAGCACCACCACGAGACAACCCTGCTGGTGCAGCACCACCACGAGACAACCCTGATGGTGCAGTACCACCATGAGACAACCCTGATGGTGCAGCACCACCACGAGACAACCCTGATGGTGCAGCACCACCACGAGACAACCCTGATGGTGCAGCACCACCACGAGACAACCCTGATGGTGCAGCACCACCACGAGACAACCCTGATGGTGCAGCACCACCACGAGACCACCCTGATGGTGCAGCACCACCACGAGACAACCCTGATGGTGCAGCACAACCACGAGACAACCGTGATGGTGCAGCACCACCACGAGACAACCCTGATGGTGCAGTACCACCACGAGACAACCCTGATGGTGCAGCACCACCACGAGACAACCCTGATGGTGCAGCACCACCACGAGACAACCCTGATGGTGCAGCACCACCACGAGACAACCCTGCTGGTGCAGCACCACCACGAGACAACCCTGATGGTGCAGCACCACCACGAGACAACCCTGATGGTGCAGCACCACCACGAGACAACCCTGATGGTGCAGCACCACCGCGAGACAACCCTGATGGTGCAGTACCACCACGAGACAACCCTGATGGTGCAGCACCACCGCGAGACAACCCTGCTGGTGCAGCACCACCACGAGACAACCCTGCCTCCCGCCCATGTCACTCTCCAGTGACATACCGTCTGTTATGCATCACCCTTCCAGAATCGCCGCCCTTCAGAAAAGGTACAAATGATTGTCACTCGGGCAGTTCCCCATAGGTGCAAAAAATTGTACCCCTAGCTTGCTATATATAATTAATTTGTACCTTTTTTGCTTGGAATAGGTACTCATTTGTACCCAAAGAAAACATAACTGTAGGTTCAGGCTAAGTTACATTCCGGAAGTTTGATCATTGAAAAACAAAAATGTCCGCTGCCACTTCATTTCTGAGAGTGTAGTCAGTGCTCAAGGAAAGCCCGTGTTCTTCAGTCATTTTGAGTCAGGCGCAGCCACAAGGCTCCACGCAGGAGACGGCTCAACGCGGGAAGCAGAAAATCACCGTGGACGCGGAAGGGCTGTCGTACACGGGTTGAGGGCGGGCCGTCCTTCCACGCAGGAGAGCCCATCTCCTCTGCGGAGCACAGAGGTTAATGACTCCATCTCCATTGTTTCCAGGGCCGACCACACGCCCAGCTGCTTCCCCTCATTCTTCATCACACACTTCATTGAACTCGTGGCCCCTGCTTTTTCACTGGACGCCGGGGGCTGAGTGAATCAGGGGCAGTATTGCCCTCCCCCCCCCCCGGGGCCCTCAGACCCCCCGCACTCACTCTACACCACAAAAAAATGGCTGTCTTAACAAGAATTTTAGACTTGTAATAAGCCTTAAGATTTTTTTTTTTCTCATAAACAGGAATTATTAGCTTGTTTTAAGTTACTGTTTGCCCATTGGCAAATCTTGAAATGAGACATTCAGAGAGTAACTTTCTCACCTTTTCATTGGCAGTTTTTTTTTTTGTCTCACTTAGCAAAAAAGTAATAGAAATAAGATTTTAAGTTTAAATATAAGACTAAGAGGACAAATAGTGCTGATGAGGTGAGACTTCAAGATTTGTCAGTGGGGAAAGAAAACAATAAACAAGTTAATATTTTCAACTTGAGAGAAAAAATAACACGATTTTAAGTCTTTTTAGTGATTAAGACAGACTTTTTTTGCAGTGTCTGTGACACTTTGCTCTCAATGGGCCTCTCCCTTGTTAAATGTTCTCAAATTAATTACGGATATCTGTAATTATGGATAACTAGCACCAATCCAGGTCTTAAGCCGGTTTCCTGCGTAGTGTGAGAAAAGCCTTATACTGTATGCACACCAACGTAATACGTGACTGCAGGAAAACAAATCACCGAAAAAAGAGTTCAAAAACAGTTGTAGAATGTAGCAGGGACCTTGCCCGGTGTTTTGAATCCAAAGGCAATTTCGCAGTCGGTTGAGTGTAACACAGAATTACACACAAACAGAGTAAGAATTTGAATACGCTTCCGAAATGGCGGTTGGAAATGTCAAGAGATACTCGGGCTGAAAGCTCTCTCAGGCTGGAGGACGCCGGCCTTAACTTGAGCCGCCAAGCTGGAGGACGCTTCAATTCCCCAACAGCCTACATAATGCAAGACCCAGCGAGAGCGATTACTGTTTCCCCCGCAGCAGCCCTTTAGCCGCAAAGATGAAACATTTCGAGTAATTAAACGTTACATTCTATAGCTGGTTTATAACTCAGCGCTGCCTTCTTCTTTTGACCATCAAACTTTTTTTTTTTTTCTGTTTCAATGTAAAGTGTCCCCTGGCTTGAGCGGAACTACCGGAGAGGACGAGAGCACAACACGCCGGGTAATGTTACACCCCGTCACGCCGACCGCAACTTCTTACCGCTCCCACCGCACCGCACCGCAGTTGAGGCGCTGCTGTATTTGCGCACCGTGTGAAGCGTGCGTCTTCTCCAGCCACCCTTCTCCTCCGCTTCTGTCAACCTGCGTCAGGGCTGCCGGCTGAAAAAAGTGAGCGAACATCCAATCCCACGCTTTGCCGCTGGGAAGGGCCCCCATTGAGAAAGCATTACCGGAGATCTTATGGGGGAATGAAAAAGTGTCGCATCGCTCTCCGACAGGCTGTGGTGGTGAAGGAGGGGGCGGCCTGTAGCGTAGCGGTTAAGGTACATGACTCGGACACGCAAGGTCAGTGGTTCGATCCCCGGTGTAGCCACAGTAAGATCCGCGCAGCCGTTGGGCCCTTGAGCAAGGCCCTTAACCCTGCATTGCTCCAGGGGAGGATTGTCTCCTGCTTAGTCTAATCAAGTGCACCGTTGCTCTGGATAAGCCAATAATGTAATGTAATGTGGGACATATCCCCGGCAATCAGGCCGAGGAGAGGACAGGCAGCCTGTTCAGAGGAGCCCAGCGAGGGCTCCAACAGCTCTGCTTTCACTGAGTGTCTGAGGTAATTAGACAGGCCGCAGCCAGGCCTGCTGCACATATAACCTGGGATTCAGGGCCGCTTTGCTATCTCCGGACAAGACTCATTATCTCATGTCGTTGTTCATTAGCTTAGCCGACACACTCATGCAGGGGAGCTGACATCCGGCACACCTTAGACACCTTTCACACGTTGTTCATTGAGAGAGTTGAGACAGTGAACAAATCTTGCTTGTGTGTTCATTCGTAGAGTTCAGACACTGAACGAATCTTTCTTGTGTGTTCATTTATAGAGTTGAGACAGTGAACGAATCTTGCTTGTGTGTTCATTCGTAGAGTTCAGACACTGAACGAATCTTTCTTGTGTGTTCATTTATATACTAGAGACACTGAACGAATCTTGCTTGTGTGTTCATTCGTAGAGTTCAGACACTGAACGAATCTTGCTTGTGTGTTCATGTATAGAATTCAGACACAGAATGAATCTTGCTTGTGTGTTCATTTATAGAGTTGACACACTGAACGAATCTTGCTTATATGCTCATTCCCAGCACAGTGTTGAGTGAATCTTTGCTTGTGTCTTCCTTTATAGAGTTGAGATACTGAACGAATCTTGCTTGTGTCTTCCTTTATAGAGTTGAGACACTGAGCGAGTCTTGTGAGTGTGTTCAGCGTTAGCGCTTCTAGAGGAAACGCAGCATCGGTGTGGCACAGGCGGAAAGTGAGCGCAGGGAGACGTGAGGGTAATTTCACTCGCTCAAGTCATCCGAGACAAAGCGTCCTCGAGGGGGGAAGGCAGAAGGATCCGCTGCGCGCCAGACACACGAAGCACACACACACACACACTCACACACACACACACACACACACACACACAAACACACACACACACACACACACACTCACACACACACACACACACACACTCACACACACACACACTCTCACACACACACACACACTCTCATACACACACACACACACACACACACACTCTCACACACACAGACACACACACACACACACACTCACACACACACACAGCGCAAGCAGCATCAGGTGTTCAGCTCAACGGCTGCTGCAGCCGCACTCTCAAACCCATGTAGGCGTGTACACAGTCACACATGAGAGACAAATGCATTCACATGAACATACACAGTAAAACACATGCAGACACACACGTTGCACGTTCTCAAGCACAAACACACACACACATATGCACACATGCGCGCACACGCATATACATGCAGGCACAAACACAATTCAGAAAAGTCCATGATTCAGATACGAATGACTATGGTATATATGGTCCTAATATACCATATCACATATGGTAATATGTTTTTCCTTCATTTGAAACTGACAGCAAAACATAATTTAAAATCAAAATGGAAATCAAAATATGATGAACGCTAAAATACAATAAAATGGGAACAGGGTAATGTATCATACTTTCATGATAGAGATTTTTCTGTATGAACAACTAATATACAAGAGACTGTTTCTGTCTTTTTAATAACGCAGATTTGTAATGCAGAGCATACTTGTAATTACTACTTTGCCCAAAGCACTGGAATTCAATCTTTTAGGCACTGACATTCAGAAAGTAATAAAGTACAAAAGTGATTATCATTTTGTTTGAATTATGTCAAATAGCTCAAGATGCTTTCTCAGAGAGAGAGAGAGAGAGAGAAAGAAGGAGACAGAGAAAGAGTGAGAGGGAGAAGATAGCCCTTGAGATAGAGGGAGGAAGAAGAGAGGCAGAATCTGATACGGGCTAGACTCTGATATGGGTTTGACTGTGTGTGTGGTTTAATTTCCAATATACAGCGCCATCTAGTGAACATCCTACACACCCCACTCCCAGTCCCGTCCCCCCCCCCGACATCGCACAGAAAAATCCACTCAGTGCCATGTGTATTTGAATAAACCTTCCATTGCGTTGTTATGGGATCTTCTGGGTATTCAGAATTCAGCACTTGTGTTTTCCCCAGCAGGATGTGAGAAAAGAACATGCACTCTCTACAGCAGTGACGTGGGTTAAGTGTGCCACAGGGGCTGGGGGCGGATGTTACAGATGCAAAGCGATATGGTGAGAAGTGCACCTCTCTGGTGAGCTCTAGGCGTGACCTATCCCTGACCCAGCCCGTGGATGGCTTCTCCACACCTTCACCTTCACATACTGTACACAGGGCTGAGCTGCTGCAGAGGCTAAATCACATCATTAACTGAAGCATCCCCCAGCTGTTTCAGTCACACTGATAAATAATATATAATGTGTGTGCGTGTGTGCATTCGTATGAGTGTGTGTGTTTATGTGTATGCACGCACGTACGCATTTGTGTGTGTGTGTGTGTATGCATGCGTGTATGTGTGTGTATGCATGTTTGTGTGTGTGTGTGTGTGTGTGTGTGTGTGTGGACCTGCGTGTGTGTGTGCATGCGTGTATGTGTGTGTGCATGCATGTTTGTGTGTGAGCGTGTGTGTGCGCACAGCTGTGTACATACATGTGCATTAATAATGAAACAGTGAGGATGTGAGTAGAATAATCACACAGGATGCTTATTGCTGCAGCGTAACTGTAGACCCCATGGCCAGTTATGGACTGAATGAGTGGACCCGTCCACCTCTCTTGAAACAAAAATGACAATACCTCAAAAAAAGGCATTTTCACACCATTTACTGGAGTCTGAGCAGAACATCACTGTCCAGCCTGCCTGAGAGAAATATAACTCAGCGTTTACCCATGGATCTGAACGCCACTGGCCTGCAAAACACTTTCATCCTTTTTTACAGTAGATGCACTAATCTCACCCAGTAAATATCACATTTGCATGCTTTCAGAACGATGCGAAAGCAATCGCACGATTAAGAAATCAATATAACGCATTCCCTGCAACTCCAGAATCACGATATGACCATGACAAATAACAATGTAGCGGAGCCATCGCCTTAGTAATGAAATATAGATTGAGTCAAGGGGTCAATAACGAACGAGGAGAGACATCTCTCATACACTGACTCGCTGGCGAGGTTGGGGGTCGGTTGGTCAGCCAAGCGCAATTTTCGCTCCATCTGTCTCTCCCCCTCGGAAATGCGCGCCCCTTGACAGGGCAGGAGTGGGATCTGCGGCGCTAAGCAACAGAGAGGTGGGATTTCTCTCCCCATTCGGATGGGACTGGGACTGATGGGTAATTACGCCCCCATCGCCGTCCCCCTGGGGTCCAATTAGAACGCCCCTCGGTTAGAGTCCCAGGTAGAGAGTCGTGGAGAGAACGCCATTTAGAGCCAACATGGCGTCCGGCGTCGTTCGGCCATTAGAACCCAGTCAAGATACAATCACATGATGCGCACGCACGGCTCAAAACCACCGGTGGTCAGCATCGTTATGTGAGGCTAACGCAATGCTAACGTGCTATTAGACGGACTGAAGTAAAACATCAGGACTCACAGACCTCTTTGGGTTGGTTGTATTTGTTGGATATGTTACCACTGGGTGTAAATAGTCTTTGTGTCCCTGTTATTTCATCTCATGTTGTATTCTTTTTATACCAAAGTGCAGAAGTGGCCTCATCTGCAGGCAAGACGTAAAAATGTAAATAAAGGTTTACATTCTTTTAACACCTCTGCAAAGTTTATTTTATTGCCCGTGTGTGTGAATAAAATAGTTTGTATTGGCTGTAACAGGAGCCTTGGCTCAACAGAGTCAATAGCTCAGTTTATGTTTGCACTGTGCATTAGCTTTGGATCAGCAACTTCCTTGACAGCAGAAGCAGTTTAGCTTGCGGGAGGTTTTCTGGGGTTAGGTGTACTGTACTGTAACAGGCTGTTCGAGGCCTTCGTTAGACAGAGCTCGGGAGAGGCCCAGATTCATGCAGGAGAGACGGGCTCCGGATCCCCGTAAATTAGGATAGACGGGAATCCGGAGAGGGATCTGGGGAATGAGGGCGAGGCAGTGAACGGGGACTGGATGATGGAAAGCATAAGCAGCCGGAGACTGACCTGGATTGTAGCTGGTCATCCACAGACGCCATAACTACACTTCAATACCAGTATCTCTCACTCTTTCATTCCCTCTCTCTCTCTTATGCTCTCTCTCGCTCCCTTCCTTTCTTTTATTCTCTTATTCTCTTATAGCCCTTTATTTAACCAAGGAGTGGCCTATTGAGCAGGAAGCTCTCTTTCACAATGGCGCCCTGAGATTACAACAGTGTCACAGGCACTGAAAATGACCTTAACAAGGGTTCCAATCTTGAAATGAGTCTTTTTTTTTTGAGTAGAAAACAAATATATATATATTTTAAGATGGTTGCTTGAGAAGTGGAATTTTCCAGTTAAACTGTCTCACCTCATTGCCAATATTTTTGTCTTATTTATTAACACTATGTTCTCTCATTTGAGAAACTTCATCTTTAAATCGTTTATATTCATATAAAATAATTGTTTCAGCTGGAGCACCAAGCCTGTCCCCTTGCCTGACAGTGCCACCCCTCTACCTCATCTCTGCTTCAACTTTTCAATTGGACATTTATGTATTTTTATTCATTTGGTTTTCTGTTTTAAACCATTCTTTCTACAAACTGGTGTCAACCAGCAGCAGATGGGTTCCCCTACTGAGTCGGGTTCTGCTCAAGGTTTCTTCCTGTTAGCCAGAGAGTTTTTCCTTGCCACTGTTGCCCTAGGCGTACTCTTAGGGACCGGTTTCTCTGTAAAGCTGCTTTGTGACAAAGGCCCTTTGCTAAAAGCGCTATACAAATAAAGAATTGATTGATTGATTGATATTCAGCACTCACAGAAATAAAGTGACAGTGGAGGTACATTTTTGTTCAGTAAGTACAGTAATGTGCCCTTTGGGTACAAATCAGTATGTTTCCCAAGCACAAAAGGGAGAAATGTATGATATATTGGCTGGCTATAGGGCACTGCCACAGCATTTGTACCTTGTGCTGCACTTTTCGGTACCTTAATATCTGAGAGTGAGAAGAGGGGCTTAACCCAGGAGACGTGACCCCTGGCCGGAGAGAACCACGGCAGACCTGCTGGCTCTGAGCTGCGGTTGGCCCGGTTCCCCGAGAGGTCAGGGGGAGAGGCCTGGAGACGGCGTTCTGCGCCAGACCCCGCCGACGGTGATATACGCCGCGCCCCCCCCCCCCCCCCCACACCACCAGAGCGGAAAACAGGGAGCGGGGGAGACGGAGAGATAACACGCTTATCACCGCGGTTACTGCGTCGCCACATCACCGAGGGCGAACACGGTAAACAACACAATAAACCGCCGCCAACAACACCTCGGGAGCCGCAGATACCCTTTATGGAGTGTGAGAGTTTCAAGAAAGCACTTTTTTACTGACATATAAAAACAATAAAGCAACAGAAAAACAGCCCCGCCAAAAGTCCGGATTTACGCACAGGGCTGTGACACGTAAGGAATTTTGCCGTTTAAAAGGCTTAAATGCTAATTTTTCAGGATTAGCAGTAATGGATTAGTAATGTAAAACACACCACTTGACCGTTGGCAAATGGACTGCAATTATATTGCACTTTTATCCAAAGCACTTTAAAATTGATGTACTATAAATTGATTGCCATGCAAAGTACCAATTTGCACATTGGGGGCAATTTTGGGTTAGTTGTCTTGCTCAGGGACACTGCGACACACCCAGGGTGGGGGATCGTACCAGCGACCTTTTGAATAACCTGAGTCAGTCTAAGGAGACAGCCCTGAGGCAGCAGCCAATCGGATGGGCTGACCCTGACCTCCTGAGAGAACGTTCCCACCCGGTAAGCCAATGGCAGAGCTGCACCGAGACTCGTAATTGTGTGCGCTGCGCTCCAAAGATGACTTTTAAAAGACAAGATGGAGGGGCGGCAGGAGGAGCACGACATGATCTAAAAAAAGAGCCTTCCAACAGGGGCTAATGGCCGGGGTCCCGAGATTGCCTTTCTTCTCCGTGTCCTCTGGGCTGCGGGTTCAGAGCCACTCTGCTGCGCCTCATATCTGCCATTCTGCTTCCTAACAGCGGTGGGCTTTCACGCCGTGCTCCAGGCACCGTCTTCAGCGCGACGCAGGGGCTGAGAGGCCTTTCTCCAGACCCAGGGGAGCGTGAGAGGCGTGTTTAAGAACAGAAAGCCCGGGAGGAAGGAGCGGCGACCTCTGCGCTCCTCTCTCTACGGGAGCCGCGACGCAGCAGGAGGTCAGAGGTCACCGCTGCACAGAGGACCAGAGCTCTCCGTCATATCTGAAGTCATCTGTCAATGCGTGCAACCACGGCAACGCCAACAGTGAAAGCCCCCTGACCTATCAGAGAACACGCTGACATACAACCACTCCATACCCCCCCGGCAACCGTGTGCCTTTGTGACAGATATATCCCCGTTTGCTCGACCAAAACAAATGCCGTTTCGCAAACTACACAAGTGGCCATATTTTCAGGATCAGAATCAGAATCAGATATCGCTTTATTAGCCAAGCAGTTTTCACATACAAGGAATGTACTGTGGTTTGTAGATGCATACAGACAACATAAATATAAATCATTTTTCATGCTCTTTACAAATTTTACATTGTTCGGCTTCGGATCGATAAGGAAATTGAACGGACACGGACAATACGAAAGCAGGCCTGGCTTCTGCCGACATCTAAACAAAGGGAAGACAAAAAGAAGAATCGGAGGGGTAAGTGCTACAAGATAGACCGTGTCTAATGCTAATCAGACAATAACTGCCCCTGGCACGCGTTACGTAAGCCTCCCGTTACGGACGGAGAGCGCGGGAGTACGGCAGGGCTACAGCTGGAGTAGCCCAGGCGTGCGCTAACGGGATTACGCATCGTTCGCGTGAGCGCTGACGTGCAGTGACCTGGGAGCAGGAGCGCTCCGCCTTCGCCAGAATAAACTGTCCCCGTTTACACCCAGCGATAAACCGCCGTACCCGTGCTGAATAACTGCGCTGTAACTGCGCAATACCAAAAACGCACAGCGTACATGCAACGAATGGTGCGTTTCTATATGGCAATCTACAGTGCAAGCACACACGCAAGGTAATTACACTTCAACCCAGCATCAACCCAAAATGAAAATATAACAGCAGACCCAAAACTTTCATCCATGTAATTATAAGTACTCATTTTAGTATATACAGATAACTTATGTGGTCTTGTAACTACTATAAATACATTACATAGATCGTACTTTGATATTGGTTATGAATTAATTACATAACAAAGTGCATTAAATGGACCTCAGAGCAAATTAAGAGTTTTAATTAAGATTTAGTTAAGAATTAAATATTGTACAGTGATAAATGTATTACGCAGACCTATACACCAGCTTGTTGATGCAAATAGTTAAGCAGCCAATCATGTGGCAGCAACTAAATGCATAAAAGCATACAGACATGGTCAAGAGGTTCAGTTGTTTTTCAGACCAAATGTCAGAATGGAGAATGTGATTTAAGTGACTTTGACCGTGGAATGATTATTGGTACCAGACTGGTTTGAAAATCAACTGCTGATCTCTTGGGATTTTCTCCTCTGTTTCTAGAGTTCGCAGAGAATGGTGTGAATAACAAAAAACATCCCGTGAGCAGCAGTCCTGCGGGCTAAAACGTGTTGTTATTGAGAGAGATCAGAGGAGAAGGGCCAGACTGGTCAAAGCTGACAGGAAGGTTACAGTAACACAAACAACCATTACAACAGTGGTGTGCAGAAGAGCATCTCTGAACACACAACACAGGCTACAGTAGGAGAGGACCAATAAGTCTAAACAAATAAGTCTAATAAATACCTAATAAAGTGCTCACTGAGTGTATATTGTACAGTGTTTTTTTCTTAAAGCTTTGGAACATCTCAAAGGCATGTTGAGTGAGCGTGAGCTGACTCTCAAACAGTTTTTTGATTCGTAAAGATTGGTTCGTAGAAATCACTGTGCTTTCTGGCCGTTGCGTGTCTCCAGAAACAAACTCGTTATCTCAACGGATGAGCAGTAAGGGTTCCTGTTCACTTCACCATGTCAACAGGAATCTGCCTTCAAACACTTGATCCCTCCATATTTGTGTGTTCAGCAAAGAATGCCCATGAATTTGCTACAGGGAGCACCGTGCAAGATGGACAGAACAAAACCCTATGGAGGTCAAGACTCCAGCGGTTAACTTGTGCTCCTGATGGGGTCACGCAGTCCAGTGGTTAAACTTACAGAACTGGGCTAATAGTTTGATGATTGCAGGTTCAACTCCCGGGGGAGGCACTACCATTACACCCTTGAGCGAGGTACTTCAAATAAAAATGCTTCAGCAAACATCCCCTGGCCGTGTAAATGGATAATGATGGAAAACATTACATTGCAGAAGTTATTCTGGACACGCGGCACCTTCCGCGAAGCAAAACGGCTTAAATAATGGACTGTAATTTCACACTGACGGATATGAGGTAGAACAGGCATCCAAAATTACTTGTGAATATTTAGCTGAATGAAAAAATAACCTTTGAGTATTGTATGACTGATCCTATCTGCACACAGCCCTCGGGCACTTTTAGTGTACTAGATTAAGTCTTTATAGCAGCTCTACGTGCGTACAGCTCTATGGTGCCATTACTGTACTAGTTTAAGTCCTTATAGATGTCCTATCTGCGTACAGCTCTATGGTGCTTTTACTGTAATAGATTAAGTCCTTATACCAGGTCTATATGCATACAGCTCGATGGTGCCATTACTGTACTAGTTTAAGTCCTTATAGATGTCCTATCTGCGTACAGCTGTATGGTGCTTTTTACTGTAATAGATCAAGCCCTTATAGCAGCTCTATCTGCATACAGCTCTATGGTCCTTATACTGTACTTTTTTAAGTCCTTATAGATGTTCTATCTGCATACAGCTTTATGGTGCCTTTACTCTACTAGATTAAGTCCCTATAGCAGCTATATCTGCATAAAACTCTATGGTCCTTTTCCTGTACTAAACAAAGTCCTTACAGCAGCCCTACGTGTGTACAGCTCTACGGTGTTATCACTGAGCTAGATGAAGTCCTCGGAGCAGTTTGATTGTCAGCATCTACCGGGCACTTACAGTAATTGCTTTCTCTCCCTGCATGTGTGAGGTAATTCATGACTGCAGTTTACAGAAAGCCTGTCAGCACAATGAGGATTTGGAAAGCCGTGCAGGCCTCCGTTAGACCCACAGCGGAGGCTCGATCGTAAGGCGATAAAGCTCATCCGCGCCCGCGTTCCCATCCCGGCACGATTGATCGCTCCCATTTGGATCGCACTGCTCGCCTATTAAATGCTTAATAAGCTATTTTTTCCCTGGCACGGACGGCTACAGATTATTACCACGTTTCAACACTCGTTCCGTTATACCGAAAAGAAAAGCACACAGTCAGGCAACAACTCAACTCGCTCGTCAACTCTGTAAGCGCGAATATGCGTTCCCGTGCATCGAAGGATCGCGGGGGTGAAAGGGTCCGTCAAACATTTTTCTTTAAATTAAACAGGTATTTCCAGTTAATGCTCCGTCATGTAGTATTTCTACACTGAATATTGCGTGACGTGACTTTTTTCAGTTTATCACAATATTAATAGCTTGCTTGCAGTGGTTTCCCATGTGTGGCTACACATTGTTTTTTAAATGGCCAGGATGTTTTGTCTTAGACAATGCTACCCTGTTGTGAATGGAAAGGAAACTCATCGGTCTTATTTGTACAGTACGACGGACACGACTGAGACAACTTTTTTCCCAGAGGGAACAGAACTTGTGTTTTCCGTTGGCAGGCTTTGGTGTTTATGTCAGAAACAAACAGGTAAAATAGTTGAAAATTTTCAAGCATTGCCATTAGGATTAAATACCTAAAATTATCTGTCTTGCCATCTTTGTGAAACTTATCTTTGTGTACTTGTTTGGGGAACACAAACAAGTATCAAGTATCAAAAGTATCAAGAAAGATCATATGATAGTATTAATGTAAAGAAAGGCTGCATACTGTATGCATCAGAAATGAAAAAAACTATTTGATGAAAATAAATGCCATAAATTATAAGATGTATTTCAAGACTGCAAGATTTTATAGTGAATTTAGATTTTGATTAGACAGCCTTCAATTCACCTCCAGCAGTAATCATTCAGCAGCAAGGACAGGAACAAAATGGCTATGTTTTACATAAATCCAATTAAACCTGAGAAAAAATAAAACTGAACACTTAGAAGACTGGAAATGGAGTCAAGCTTTTTCATCCTGGTCCAAGGTTATCCTTTACATTTTGTTTTCAAAGGCAGCATTGTTTGCTTGATTGCTAATATTTTTCAGTCTGGAGAAGTATTTAAGGTCAAACTGAAAAGTGAATATCACTCTGTCTGTGGATAAGGTACATGACTGGAACCCGCAAGGTTGGTGGTTCAAACCCCGGTGTAGCCACGATAAGATCCGCACAGCTGTTGGGCTCTTGAGCAAGGCCCCTAACCTCACAATGCTCCAGGGGTGATTGTCCCCTGCTTAGTCTAATCTACTGTAAGCATCAGCTAAATAACAAATCATTATAATTATTATTATTTAATTATTATTACAGATTGCGTACAGACGCGCGGTGACCATTCCGCAATGCTTTGCTACCGCGGTGACATTGGAAAAATGAGAGATCGTGTGACTGCTACTGCCCTCTCCACCGGAATCCTTTCCAAAACAGTCTCACCATTTCAGGTGAGAATGAAAATAGACCAGAGCAAAGACAACACGAGTAAGGAACTCCAGTCTCTCCAAAATAAAGCATCCAGTCTCCAGAGAACAGCAGAACTAATCAGGAATTCCGCTCTCTGTCTCAGCCTCAGCTGAATAATGCGTTTTGTTCCTGCTTAAATCCCGGCTTCCACGGGTTTAGCTGCAGACGGCAGAAAACACGGAGAAGCAGCTTTAAATGTGCTTTTTCCTCATCAAACAAACGTGTCTACCACTGTCTTCAGGGGACATTTTAAGTGGTCACTGTGAGAGCATCCAAGCAGTGCAACTTTCCTTAAAATAGATGGGGCCAAGACACTCGCCGCTGAGACGGTTCCAAGTAACAGGTTCTGACTCTGGACGTAATGAGCCGCTGTTCATTATGTAAATATTTCATTCATTTTATCAAAAGAACCGTTTCTTTTTCCACTTGAGCCACGCGCGGGTCGTTCTTTTAACGAGACCCATTTACAACCTGTGAAATTATTCATGATAATCACTTCATTAAAGGTTTCTTCTGCCTGATTTACCTCATTTACCACTGCAGAGCGCATTAGTCAATTAATTCGACGAGGCCCAGCATCTTTCGTGCGACGTCCACTGCTATTAGCTTTGATCACATCAGAAAGACGCGCGTAAAAGCCAGGCTGCTGTAATTGCTGTTAACCACTGTAATTGCCGCAGACGGTGTTTGCGATCTTCACATATTCACAGAATCCATGAAGCCATAAACAACTAACACATCCCGGGCGTGCCTCTGGGCTGTTGGCTTTCCGTTCGTTTCAATTCGCAAGGGGCTCTCATCTGAGGCAGCGCCAGACTGAAACTCCCGGGGAGCGGGGACGCGCATCACGGGTCTGAGAAATAAATGGATTTTAAGGTTAAGCCAGTGCCGACGAAGCCTCGCCACCGCGATTCCACAACGAGAGAGGTGACATAAACACGAAGCTGCATGGCTAACGGCAGCAGTATTAACAGGAGTCTGAAATGATAAACTCGCCAGCTAACACTTGTGCTATTCGTATCCTTTATTACTATCCTGTGCAGCCCAACAAATCAGACTCGACAGGACAAATACAATTTTACAAAAACAGAACAGATGCATTAGAGTCCTGGAGGACCACAGTGTCTGGAGGTATCTGTCACTTCTTTCCAATCAGCAGCCAGTTAAGACTTTGATTACAAGGCGTGTGGCCTTTAGTCAAGCAATGACTTCAATTAATCGTGTGCTGAAGCACAGCAAAAATCAACAGACACTGCAGCCTTCCAGGACTTGCAGGACATGACACGCGTGTATCAGTGTTAATAAGGAGAACACATTTTCTACAACTGTGTGTCAGAAGGTTGAAGCTGTACAGTGTAGTGAATTTAATGAAGTTGATATATTATATAATGGAACAGTGTCCTCCTAATTTGTGGTAGAAGAATCAGGTGGGTAGAGCTGTCATATGCTCTCAGTCAAATGATAATGACTATGGTTTGTTGGGAAGAAGACCAAAATATTTTGTTTCAAACCAGGGACAACCTCACTCTCCCGCCACCGCACTGAAACCCAACACTTCCTGAGAAATGGTGGTCAAAACGAATGACAACAGCAATAACAAAAAAAATTATTCTATTTTTTGAGGTCAGCGAAACTTTCACCAGTGTACACATGGCCGATATTGCCAGCGGCAGCCAACAGCGAGAAGAATTTGCGAAATTAATATTTCAGCAAAGCGCTCTTTATTCAGCAACTTACGGTAGCTACAGACTACTCGGGAAAACCAGCCAAAGGAATCTAAAAACAGATGTGAGGGCTTTTCCACCAAGCAGGTAGGGAGTGGAGAACTTCTCCGAAGCGCTGACAGATTCGTCTCTGCATGTGAGACAGAGGGACGGGGAGCCGGCACACATCAAAGGGAATGGGGGAACAAAGAGGGGGAGAGGAGAGGAGGGCGGCTTCGCTCCCGTGTGCCGTTCGCTTCCCCGCTGTTCCCCGCGCCGTTCGGCCCATGTGCATCCTGTCTGCGAGGAGCCCGGTGCTCTTTGTGTATTTTTATAGGCTGATTAATTATTTACACAAAATCAAATGGTCAAACGGGTGGAACACCAGACAGAGCGGGCACGCTGCACAAAAAGAGACAATTGTCTTGTAATGAGATTTAGTTTTTTTTCATCAAGTTGAATATATTAGTTTGCTTTACATTACTGGTTGCTTCTTACCTCTTTGGCAAATAAGATAAAATAATATGTCTCACCTCATTGGCAATGTCAAAGAAGTAATAGAAATAAGATTTGAAGTCTAAATATGAGACTAAAATACTATAAATATTTTGTTTTTTTTGCAGTATAGAATGGAATACAAACGTCATTGCCCATATAGTGTGGATGTTTGCATTTGGCTTCACACTTACATTAAAAGAGAAAGAGACAAACCCCAGCATGGAATACCTGTAACTGAAATACCTGTTGGAGGGCTATGTCATTATCTACACTGTACTGTACAATAGAACATGTGAATGTGCTGGTATACAACCCTCAGATATCCATTAGCATTGAAACTGAGTGAGCACATAGATTTCATCACTGTATTAAAAGAAAATCAATGACAAAAGGTGTAAAACTGCATCCAGGATTTTTCAGAGATGCAATAAATATCAAATCAAAGGCTGACCTTTATTTGAATCCCCTTTTCTATGAGTTTTTCTACAGTTTAAATTCATAAGGCCACAACCTCCAAAGACCAGGTAATTATTGGCTCAGGTGCTAAGAGCAGTCGTCTGGCAGTGGGAGGGTTGCTGGTTCTATCCCACCCTGGGTGTGTTGAAGTGTCCCTGAGCAAGACACCTAACCCCCCAATTGCTCCTGATGAGCTGGTTGGTGCCTTGCATGGCAGCCAATCACCGTTGGTGTGTGAGTGTGCGTATGAACGGGTGAATGAGAAGCATCAATTGTACAGCGCTTTGGATAAAGGCGCTCTATAAATGCCTAGCATTTAATTTGTTTTTGAGTCTCGGGTCTTTAGTACCATACCTGTTTGAGTCTTAACTACCACATATTCTACTAATAACCTACAATTTCAGAAAATATTTTCACTGAAACATTTTTGTCATCCAAAACACTTGCATCATGTTATTATGCAAAAACAAATGTAAATACCCACACCTTTTTTCTCATCGGGAGGAATGATGAATATTAATAAATGTTAATTCGAAGGTTGATCACCACTCGAGGCATTATTTCCATATTCTGAAGTTGCACTGGCAGACCGGTGCTGGGTGCAGGAGGGGAGCCATTCCCCCGGCAGCGTTTAATTACGCTGGAATCTGTTCCAACATCCCGGACACTCCGCATAAATAGCACTGCTCTGCCGGGATCACAAAGGAACATGCTTCAACTGTTCAGTAACTTTGAATTAACCTTAATAACCCAGCTAAAATCAGTCTTTCAAAGAAACAGATTGGGAAGTTCTCTGCAGGGTATGGCGCGCACACACACACATAGACACACACACTCGCACACAAACTTGTACACTCATAGACACACATATACACACTCACACACAAACACATGCACACACACGCATGCAGACACACTCTCTCTCTCTCTCTCACACACACACACACACACGTAGACACACACACTCGCACACACAAACTTGTACACACATAGACACACACATACACACACACGCATGCAGACACACTCTCTCTCTCTCTCTCTCTCACACACACGCACACACACACACACACACACATTGATATTGCGGTTCAGTGCATCACTGAAAGAATCAGCTATAGGAACACAGATGTGTCTAACAGTATTTCCCCAGGTGATGAAATTCAACACACAACAAATCAAGTCATCCATACTAACAGAGAACTCATGGCTTGGGGGCATATTTTCTCTGATAAAAGGCAATAAACTGTAAACGTCAGAAACAAGGTTGAGAAATACCAGTTTTCTCATTTTGAATTTTAAATGGCCATATATTTGAATAAGGCCAATGCATGGCATAGCGTAGCATCATTAATGCCAGGTTTGTGTCGCTAATGTTCTGTGTACGGAGATTACAGTGGTTGCTAGTAACTCCCATCCCTAGTCAGGCTTTTTCATGAAAGGGAAGTCTCTGTGCACCCAGTGACCTCAGTCCCTTAAGTGGGCTGTTTTTCCTGCTGTAATCTGGCAGTGCCAGCCCCTTGTTCCCCCCCGTGCCAGGCCTTGTTCGCTGCCTCCATGCCCGCGCTGGTCTCCCCGGTCCCGGGCACCGCTGCTGGAACTTGGCTCCGCCGCTAATTAACTGCAAATCTGTGCTGTTTTCACGCGGCTGTGACTGCGGCACCTGTCCCAGCTCCGCGCTGGAAACGGCACATAAAAGTGAGAGATGCGATGGCGATGAGAGCCGACCGAGCCGGCGCGGCGGCCATTACGGCTCCTCCTCCTCCGGAGGAAAGCCTGAGCAAACAGACACTCTGTCACCTCGTTTCTGCCCATTATCGCCGCGTTTAAGACGGCCGACGCGCCGGTCAGGGTCTGCGGAGAAACGGGGGCCACGCTACCGGGCTTAATAAGGGCGCCGGGGAGGTGATCCGCTGTCGAGCAGGGTGCGTTTAGAGTCTCTGTTAATTTCAGCGTGGCGGGCAGCAGCCAAGATTGCAGGGAGGTTTAATTCGCCTTAAGTACACAGATTTGTTCTGCGCAGACAGACCGAAGGGCGGTGAGGGAGAACGTGCTAATGTGCACTGATGGGGCCGTGTTCTGCCAGGATGAAGAGAGAGCGGGGGGGGGAAGGGCCGCGTTTGAGAGACGCGCTCTGAGGACGCCGAGGTGTCAGTTCACCCACATCCAGTTTTACTCCCGCCGCCACGGAGGGACCTCATTACGAAACAGGTGCGAGAAAACCTGACCGCCATCATCAAACAAAGTTCACACACTACTGAGAGCTTAGAAACACTGTCGCTAACTGCGTTTAAGAATTAATGAGATAAGGAATTATCTCCTTTTTAGTACCCCGCGTTCGGTAGATGGCTGCGGTGGGTAGCTGGGTTATTAAAAACATAAGCCGGCGCTGCAAATGTAATAACTCCAGGCTTTATGCAAAGTAGGAAGTCAACTGATTCTTTATTAGAATGCATGGAGGTATGCTTACGGGAAGACAAAATTGGAGGTGGGACCTAGTGTCTGAGTGAAATGAAAGTCCCTCCTCTCTTTCCAAACGCAGGAAGTGACGGACAGCTGCGGTGCCCAACGGGAGCGGCTGAATGGCACCAGAGGAAGCACGGCATTGTGGGAGGACCGGAGACGAGGGAGCAGGAAAGTGATCCCGGATGACAGTCACGGCCGCAGAAAGAAAACGTGACTCCTCTCATCACCCTCAAAGGACCCAGGGGCGTATCTCAGAGCTGAAGACGGGCTGGCTGGCGTTATCCGGGGTATGAAATTATGCCAGTCCTTTCCTCAGTCTCATTTCTCCCCTCTGCGGCGAAGCTCTCTAATGAACTACAGAAAGTTGACTCACAACAGCAGACTTGCTGATGTAAAGAGCTGCTCAGTGCTAAATGTCCTCTCCCCCAGGTACTCGGCAGCTAGCTCTTAATTGGCTCACAAGGCTGTGTGGATTTCTGAGAATACAGCTCCACAGAAACTGCACTGTTCTGGAAAGGAAACGACTGCTAGTTAGATTTTTTAAAAAGTTCAACTAAGCTCCAGAAAGTTCATACTTCATACCTGCACGTCTTTTACGCACGGACGTTACAGGTGTGGCAATTAACAAGAAGGCTACAATAATAAATTACGGTTTTAAAATCACTGAAAACAAAAAAACATAATAAAGTGCTTGGTGAGTGTACAATTCTAATGACATTTTGGTTTCATCTCGGATCTTTACAGTACAGTACTTTGCACAGCTAAATCTGGCCGGGTTCTTTCACAAATATGCGAAATCACTCGAGGATGGTTATTTTTCATTACACCCGACCATTGCTTATTCATGATTGGTGCCGTTCTAATAAAATAGTCCTGCTGTTATTCTGTCGCAGATAATTACTCTCCCACCAAAAAACAAATGCTCACCGTGTGTGACACAAGACGCCAGTGTAACTTACAAACACCAGCGCCGTCTTCTCTTTGCATTAATTAATTATTATGAATGATTCATAACTATCCTTTTGGGAAATAACTGCACAGCCTAACGTCCCGGTACCAAAACATCTTTGACGGATTGGAATAACGGCACAAAGCAAACAGGTAACCTCCTGTAACTGCATGGGAAGGGGAGAAGCCGCTGTGGGACTATCGCGGTGATAAATGTCGACACTGAGAACTCATCCGGAGATACGCCACGTCGACGCTCCATCCTGAATGCCAGACAGCCGAGATGAAGACGCGCAGGAAATAAATCGTCTCGCCTTTCTGCGCAGATTGCTTTTCATTTCAAGGGCGTTTATGGTACTGTGACTCACCGGAGACTATATTTGAGCGCTGAAAGTTAGTTAAGCCAAAACGAATTGTCATCTTTACACAAAAGATACGAGGCCTACTTCAACAAATTCCATTATCTGCGAAAATGTGAAATGTCCCTGGAATTTTTCGGTAGCTTTGGCAGATACCCTTTTTCCAAAGAGCACCATTGCAGGGATCTGTGGCCTTTGCAACAAAGCTGATCTACTATCCTGTAGGTTTTCAATTCAGCAAAAATTTGGTACACCTGATACTACTATTAGCAGCACAATGAGATCTCTAGCTGTTGACTGAGGTGTGTTTTGTCAGGGCTGGAGTGAACACCAAGGAACAGGGTTGCAGCCGACCTGGTCTACTGTGCCTGTTACGACACTGTGCTGTATTTAATACTTTGTTATTTAGCTGACACTTTTATTCAAAGCAAACTTACAGTTGATCAGACTAAGCTGGGGATAATCCCTGTGGAGCAGATCGCACAGCGTTGCTGTGTGTGAGCGTGTTGTCTGGAATGGCTTTGAGTAGTGACGGTAGGCATCGCACACGCTTCCTCTCCGCCCACAGCTCACAGACGAGCCGTGCCCTCTGACCCTACTCTGTGGCAGAAACCTCGTGAAACGGACTCTAAGAGCTGAAAGATCATTAATCTAAGACCCGGTCGGCAGTGCCGCTGTGCCTCCACCGCGGCTCTCTCCACAAATTTGGGCGGAAGTTTAATGTATTCCGTGTGAGCGCACAGAAGGGCCCGGGGAGCGCGAGGCTCGATCTCCCCGCAGCGCCAAGACTCCTGATTACACCATTAGCATGCGCTACAAAAAAATAAATAAAAAAATCATAATAAAAGCTAACGCTAACGGGTTCTGGGGCCCCTACTGTTGACGGGGCTCTCAGCGGAGGGTGAGAATCAGCGGGATTGCTTATGAGGCGCGTACACTGCAGGCAGCCGTCTGTAGTCACACACCGCCGTCCCGGAAGCAGCCGCGGACACGGCTGACCCTCTCCGACACGCTTTCTACGCCCGTATCGCTGCCACGGCGAGACGTGCCACATGAAACTTTGAGAGTAATGAAGACTGATTGTTATTCTTCCAGCCCGGTTTCTCATCTTCACGCCGGCGTTGAGCTGCAGGAGGTAGACGGTAGACGGTTCGAAACGGAAGCAGCGCTCGCATGTGCGGGAAAAAAAGGGGATGAAAAAAAACGATAGCGCAGGATTTCATTTAATTGTCATCACATTAAGACGTCTCTGTCCTTGATTGCCTGTCGCCGGATACTTCTGTCGGCGCTGTCTGCAAAGCGACGCGATGAGCTAATTGGCAGTTGACGACGTGTTTATGCTGCGGCAGAGCTTTCTTGTGAAACAACCGTAATTTATATAACGTAGTCAGCAACAACAATGTTCGGCGGAATTAGTCTGCGCGAAATCTCGGGGATGTTTTATGACTCACGAGGAGGTAGCGCCGTAGCTTAGCGCCAGACTGTTAGCTGCCTCCGTACGTACGCAGCTGTGAGGAGCTATAACTCAAACCCCCGTGACGCCCTCCATGAATCCGCCACTCTGAAACAAATCCATCTCGCTCGTTCCTCATCCGCACGGCTCTCTGAACTACACACGGAATGCCCCGCGGGCGGCTCCAGTACCTGTGTGCCCTCCAGGCCGTAAAGGCCCTAAAATGGCCCCGCCAGAGACCGCCCTGCTGCGCTCCTCTTCCGCAAGTCGTCCTCGGGCCGTGATTACGGAATAATTTCCTAAACGTGTCATTAAATACGCTTTAAAAAAAATAATCACTTACCATTGCATTAGCATTTTAATAAACACACCCTGTTATCTGCGCAGAGGGAAGGGAAGGGGGGTGTAGACGGGCGGAAACTGCACATTGAGGGACTTTGAGAGACGGCTTTGGTTTCATTAGCATCCGGTAATATCCTGCTGAGGTAGGGAGAAATAACTCACAACAGCCCGCCGGTGTGGGATTCCTCCCGGTGAGGCCGGGTGGTATTATTAGTGTTTACTCACACCGGCTGCTGGAAAGAGGATAACCCCTCGATAAAAATGCCCGTCAAACAGATAGAAGGTGACGGAAATGAATAGAAAGAGATGTTTAAAAACATATATTTCATTTCAGATTGTTGACATTCTCGAGTGGCGTGTATAGTACCTTTTTCAGCTGTTGGATTAAGAAACATAATTGAAAGCACTTGAGCCCGATACTGAGCGCTTGCATATTTGTTTCCCGTGTGAGGATCTGCAGGTGGTGAGGTGCTCCTCCTGGGGTAATTGATTTTCCTTTTTCTTTTTTGCCCGATGCAAGCTGTGTAGAAACAGCCATATACACCGATCAGTCGAAATATTATGCCTAATATGCTGTTGGTCCTCCATGTGCCGCCAAAACAGCTCTGACCCACCGAGGCATGGACTCTACAAGACCTCTGAAGCTGCCCTGTGGTATCTGGCACCAAGCAGCAGATCCTTTAAGTCCTCTGAGTTGTGAGATGAAGGACGCCGTAGATCGGATCTCTTGTTCCAGCACAGATGCTCGATCAGAATGACATCTGGGGAATTTGGAGGCCAGGGCAACACCTTACCTCTTTGTCATGTTCCTCAAACCATTCCAGAACAATTTGTGCTGTACGGCAGGGCGCAATCATCCTGCTGAAAGAGGTCACTGCCATTGGGGATGGGGACTAACGTCGCCATGAAGGGGTGTACCTTGTCCACGACAATGTTTGGGGAGGTGGCATGCGTCAAATTGACATCCACATGAATGCCCGGGACCCAGGGTTTTCCCAGCAGAACATTGCCCAGAGCATCGCACTCCCTCCACTGGTTTGTAAATGGTAAATGGTAGGCATTTATATAGCGCCTTTATCCAAAGCGCTGTACAATTGATGCTTTTCATTCACCCATTCATACACACACTCGTACACCAACGGCGATTGGCTGCCATGCAAGGTACCTGGTTGCTCGTCAGGAGCATTTTGGGGGTTAGGTGTCTTGCTCAAGAACACTTCGACACACCCAGGGTGGGTTTGTCTTCTTCCCAGCATGCATCCAGGTGCCATCTCTTTCCCAGGACTTCAGCCATCTTTATGATGTAAAAGAAAACGGGACTGGCTGCTCTTGACACATCAGTCCTTGCCTTACAAGCAGGCCTCAGCAGTAAGGGCCTGCTCAGTGTTGTACACATTTGTACTGCTTAGATGGCAGTGCAATTTTTATTGGTTAAGGACCTTGTCGTATAACGCTGTCTATGTCAATTGCAGTTGCCATTAAAATTTGGTTGAGCAGCTGAATTGACAATGTGTATGAAAATGTTACTTGGGATAACGGCGATAACAGTGTCCACTTAGCAAATGAAACAAAAAAGCTACGACAATCGGCCCTGCATTCCTTGAGTCTTGAGTCATATAGTGGAGACCCTTTGAGCGTAGTCGACCAGGTCAGACACAATGCTGGACTAACTACACTAAACCGTAAACAATGAGTCGAGATGGGCTGAACGGGCTGTCCTTCGTATCATCTTCTTACGTTGTTCGTACTGTACTGTCCGTATACATTTCCCGCGGTTTACCGTTGTCAGTTATCGTCATGAATAGCAGGGCACAGCTTGTTACTGTTGGACAAAAAGTGTCCAACTAGTAGGATGCACTGTGACAGGTGAGCTGCAGTGAATGGCATGTCGAACGATGCTGACGATCCTCTTTCTCCCACCGCCCTGCCGCCCCCCTACCCATCAGCCCCAGCTTTTCAAACGTCCGCGCAAAGGCACCCGAGTGCATTATTAATGAACGAGACGTCTCTCCTCCAGTCGCACTTTTTAACTCGATAACAGAATGCGCGTCTCCGGCTCCTAAATTGATTTTCGCGGGCAGAGTCACTTAATCCTGTTTAAAAGGAACGGGCGAGAATACTGATGTGGCATGTCCTGCGTTAGGACTAAATCTGCCCGCTGATGTGACTGCTTCAGGCTCCCTACCACAGATACGCTCCCCTGATGACCTCTTTTTACGAGGCCACACAAGCTTTGACATTTATTGAATGTTTCACAGTAAATTATGGATAGATTCAATCTATTTTGCATGGGAATATTTCTGCCTGTCGCATAGGAGCGACACAGTCGAAACGATACATTTCCCAGCTACGACAGGTCCAGCAGCACAAGGTCCCGGGCTGGTAGCGTAACCATGGTTGCCACATTTTCGCCCGGTAAGCAGCACATTTTAAGGTATAATGCTAGGCAGCTGGTGTGGACAGTGATTCACCACTGAATGTCATTGCCTCTGAATAATGGTTGTTGTGATGTGACCCAATAGAAATTGGTAAATTGGTCATATTTTACAATGTATAACAAATCACAGTTGGAAATAAGAGAAGGAGTTGGGGGAGATTAATTGCTTTATGGTGACAGACAGGCACAAGTTAATGTGACAAAATATTCCTGATCCACCCGTTGAAAAACTGGACTAAATCGGTTCAGACTTCCAAAGACTGTCAGAGTAAGAACCCGGAACCCAAGCATAGCTGGAGTCCAGGTTCTGTAGCTAAACTTATGTATGCAAAACACACACATTCCACCAAGTGCCCACTAACCCAGCCATTCCATCAGTGCCTGTCTGGATTCATGTCCCTGCTCAGCCCACTGTAGTGGATAATCAATGACCTCGACTACGGAGGGCGAAATTAATGCTGGCTTAACCACACCAAGACGGCTGGCCCTTAATATCCAGGACCTGCCCTCGTGTAGCTAGACTCGACCGGGCTGTTTGCTCGATAAAGGCTTTCTGTTTTATCGACACCAGGGGAAGGGAGGCTCGGATTTCAGAGCGTTTCCCACTGAACGCCCATGCGTCCCTTGCAAACCCCCTTCACACAAACAATGGGGGAATCGATTAGGATGGGTCTCAGGGGGAGGAGGGGGAGGAGCGGGACACCACATCGGTTTTTAGGTAACGCCGCAACAGTGACAGCCATCTCCTCCCGTCCGCTCACCTGGGGACTGGCTCACATTCGGCGGTAATTCCCACCCACAAAGCGCTCTCCTACACGTCTGCCACGGCTGGCTCCCACTCCCCTCCTCTCCCACACATCCACGGAGAGCTCCAGGAGCAAGCCAATCCTGCCAATTATAGCCCGCGCTGTCGTATAATGGACGGGGAATCCAGAGGCTGCACATCCAGTTCCCTGGTTAGGGCCCTGCCATTGTACACTCCAGGAAGGCACCTAACCTGGATCGCTTTGGTACATTGTATATACTGGATACCTTGCTGTGTGAATTGATGCTATGGCTTAAAAAAAGCTGTGAAAGTAATTCCGGATAAGCCAAAGGGCTGGAATGTGAAATTAAGGGGGCGGTGGGGGAGGACTGAAAAGGATCAGAGAAGGACTAAATTGCAGATAGCAACGCGGTCCCTGCCCTTGATCTGGCAGTCTACGTTTCCTACCTGGCTCTTTCAATCTGCCACCTAATCATCCCTTGATTCAATTGGCAAAAACATTGTTCTCTCCCTCTCCACCTCAGGGTTCTGGTGCAAAATGGCAGCCGTGCAAGAGCCAGGTGGGTGCTACACACTGGTGGTGGTTGAGGCGAGTGCCCCTGATCTATCTATCAATCAGTGATCTATATATACATTACATTACATTAATGGCATTTGGCAGACGCTCTTATCCAGAGCGACGAACAGTTGATTAGACTAAACAGGAGACAATCCTCCCCTGGAGCAATGCAGGGTTAAGGGCCTTGCTCAAGGGCCCAACGGCTGTGTAGATGTTATTGTGGCAACACCGGGATTCGAACCACCGACCTTGCGGGTCCCAGTCATGTACCTTAACCACTACGCTACAGGCCGCCCCTTATATACATATACAGAGGAGAGGAGGTGGGAGGGAGGAAACCCAAGGCTGGGAGACGGTATTAACAGGAGGAGAAGGCTGCGTATGTCCGGGGCCACCCTGCCACTGCAGGGCATAATTAGCGCCTCCGTCTGCAGGGGAGGCCTGGTGCTAACCCCCCTCCATGTGGCTCCTGGCACTGAGCTCAGGATGCCTCCACACTCAGGGCTAATGTGCCACTGCCTCCTATTGGACTACCACACTCAGGGCTAATGTGCCACTGCCTCCTATTGGACTATCACACTCAGGGCTAATGTGCCACTGCCTCCTATTGGACTACCACACTCAGGGCTAATGTGCCACTGCCTCTGATTGGACTATCACACTCAGGGCTAATGTGCCACTACCCTGTGATTGGACTATCACATTCACGGCTAATGTGCCACTGCCTCCTATTGAACTACCACACTCAGGGCTAATGTGCCACTGCCTCCTATTGGACTATCACACTCAGGGCTAATGTGCCACAGCTTCCTATTGGACAACCACACAGAGGGCTAATTCGCCCCTCACAAATCACTGCAAAAAACAAAAAACAAGTATTATAGTCTTATATCTATCTTCCGCAACATGACATATACACAAGTGAAGCAGGTCTCTCGGGAGAATTTTTGAAGGAGTCAATTTGACTGACGTCAAGGAGGAGGGGGATGTCAAATGACAGTGCGAGTCACAGCGTGAAAAGGATATTGATTGGAGGGGAACAGAAAATTGACAGACATTTGATCGACACCCACTTGTAAACAAAGATGCAAAATCTAAATTCAAATCGTTTTCCAGAAAGTGGTTTGGAACTTGGTGTGAGAATACACAAGCATCACAATTTTATTCATTTGTTTGTATGGTTATGAGGACTGACTAAACTGAAGGAACAAGTGAATTTTGACTCCCGCCGGTCTTTAAGAGAGATGTTTCTGCAGTGAGGGGATGAGGCTCCTCAGCTCGATATGTGAGGCTGAGACCAGGGGCAGCTTGTATACTCAACAGCAGGCAGGTCCACTGATTCGGCCGCGGTGGCCCGGGTTGCCCGGGTGGGGAAGCCATTTTGTGTTCACGCGGCGCGCCTGATTCGAGCACCAAGAGAATCTGATTATAATTCCTCGCCGCCAGTGGTCTGCCGCAATCGGCCCAAGTGCAGGTTTTGACGTTTTCCCTTTTGTTAAGCTTTCTTTTTTTTTTCAAGGTGTGAACGGTTTCCAAAAATACCCCGCGGCCGCTTGCTGCTCGCTTTTGAATATTTCAGAGGCCGATGAAGCCATCGAGCCTTTGTGCGCACCGTCCAGAATGTGCCTAATAATAGGGTAGACCACACCATTATACTCCATTGTGCTCCCTTCCATTCATATTTATGACTTTCGGTGATTCACGGGGGCGCGGAAAATCAAAATTAAGAAGGTGCATCACGTTCCCTCCCCGTCAGATGAATGTTGGGCCAAGTAATTAGTGACAACGGCGGCAGCCATCTTGCCAATGGCCCGCGAGGGAGTCTTTTATTCCAGATTCGCGCCTTTAAAAACGGCACAGTGGGGCTGATGCATCTCTCACCGCGTACGTTGTGTGTTTACGGGCGGACACTCACAGCTGGGAGCAGGTTTACCCGAGGACTGTGTCTTCAGGTGCTGCACAGCTCGAATTATTTACGGTCTTACAGCAAACACCTGAGCAGCGCCCCGTCGACCGAAATGCACAAATGGCGATTTACAAACGCTTGAAGTTATTTTGTCAAGACGGTTGCTTTGTCACTCCGGGAATGAACTGAAGATTTCGCTGTGTACCCATATGCGACAGGTTTGTCAGAAATCATCCAAGAAACACATATGGAGTATACGTAAAATATGAAATACATATGTGTTATAGAACTGGCATATAGATTATAACTTACATGAATTCATTAGTTTTTTTTAAACACATAAGGCACAATCCTTTCGAACACAATTATATATATATATATATATATATATATATTAATCATGTAAAAATAAATATGTTTAATTTTGTAAAACATACTAATCAACATACCTGTATATGATTTTCACAAACTTTTTGCATATGGGTAAAACTAATAGGGCATTGCTGTCTGACAGAAGTCAGGACTGCGAGGCTGCAGCTTAGCGGCTACCCTTTAGCGCAGAGCCTTCCTGTCCACTTAAGACTAATCTCATCCCATCCCATCAGTCTGTGCGAGATTGGCGGCTGGAGGGCTGGTCCATCATCGCACGGCCGCTTTACCGCCCGGGTAGGGAGGTTTTGGGAGAGAGTCCTCGTGTCGAGTCAGCTCTGAGAATAATGAACCGCGTACAACCCTCACCCCTCACCCCCACCACCTTATTCCTGATTCCATTTGTCTCCAGCGCTTCCATTATTCAGAGTGATCCTGGATCGTTCTGGGGCAATCACTCGATAAGGTAAGATAATGCCAGGGATGTGCAGACAGGGGGGGTGAGAGGAGGGGTGACTGGGTGAAATTCAGCCGGGGGGGGTGGGGTGTGACTGGGTGAAATTCAGCCGGGGGGGGGGGGGGGGGTGAGAGGGGGGTGACTGGGGGGTGGGCGGTGAGGACGTGGGTGTGGGGGCAGGTGATAGAAAGGTTGGGGGGGGGGGGCAGCCCCACATGTGAGACCACCCACCCAAATCTCCTCAGCAGCCTCAGAAGAGGGCTCTCTCTGTGACTGTCTCTGTGACAGATGTTCTGAACCCAGGCTCCCTTCTCCAGGCCCTCAGACACCCAGCCGTACGCACGTCTATTTAAGGCTTGTGTCGGAAACGGTGTGATGTGAGCGAGTCTCCAAACGAGCTCGTAACACCCGGCTCGCGAACAACGCGGCTTCCCGCAAGGTTGGGAAGGTTGGGCTCGACGGCTTCTCCGTCTCTCGTCCCACACCTTAGAGCGGCGGGGTTGTTTTACAGAGAAAAGACACAAGCATCAACAGGGCCCTGCAACAACATCCTCTCTGGAAGTCAGCTACTAGAGACAAATCCAATTTCCCCTCTAAACAATGTCAAGGAAAACTCAGCCTCATGTTATTTACAGTATGACAGGAGGCTCAATTTACAGATCTGCAGTTCACACTGGAAATGGGAAAAAGAAAATAAGTGATTGCTTAAAGAAATGAGTATTTTAAATACATCCAGCCATCTCGTTGGGAGCAAGATATGCCAACTCATCTACTGTCACTTAATTTGAAAACCAAAAACTTCTGGTGCTGGTACGGTATGTATTTATAATGACTCGGGACAAAATGTCCAGCATCAGTGCCATTTCACTAGACATTAACCTATAACCCAAAAAAGATTACGCTTGCACGTACGTATGTGTGTGTGTGTGTGCGTGCATATGTGCATATGTGTGTGCATGCGTATGCGTGTGTGCGCATGTGTGTGTATGCATGCGTGTATGTGTGTGGTGTATGTGTGTGAATTTACGTCTTTATTGCTCATAGTGAGCAGGAGAGCAGAAGGAAACTCACACCCGCTTCTTATTGAAGGATAATCCGTGTCTATCTCAGGGATTTATGCATGTCGTATCAAGCAGAGATCACCGACGAAGGTGAGGCCTTGTCACCTCCCAGACAAACCTGACACAACTCATTTACAGCCTGCGCTATATTTAATATCAGTGACAGAGCTATCTCTCACCCTACAGCTGGGTTCTGCTGCAGAAAAATATAACCTACAGGTAGACAGAGAGAGAGAGAGAGAGAGAGAGAGACAGACAGAGAGAGAGAGAGAGAGAGAGAGAGAGAGAGAGAGCTAGTCTGAGTATGAGAGTGAGAGTGTTAGAGAGATAGAGTGAGAAACGGCATGGCTTGAGTAAAAAACATTAGTTGACCTGCAGCAAGTAAATTTGTACCATTATTCACAGGCTGGTTATGCAGCCAACATGTTTACATTTGTTGACCGTTGACATTCGGAGCATGGTGAAGTTAGTCACTAAGGCAGATGTGAACAGTCTGGGGAATCGTACAGCAAAGCTGTGGAACAGCTGTATCTAAAACCAGGCTGGCCAAACCCGGCCAAATCCGACCAAACCCAGCTGAACCTGGCCAAATCCAACCAAACCCGGCCAAATCCAACCAAACCCAGCCAAACTCAGCCAAACTCAGCTAAATCCGACCGAACCCAGCCAAACCCAGCCAAACCCAGCCAGACCCAATCAAACCCAGCCAAACCCAATCAAACCCAGCCAGACCCAATCAAACCCAGCCAAACCCAATCAAACCCAGCCAGACCCAATCAAACCCAGCCAGACCCAATCAAACCCAGCCAGACCCAATCAAACCCAGCCAAACCCAATCAAACCCAGCCAAACCCAATCAAACCCAACCAGACCCAATCAAACCCAGCCAAACTCAGCCAGACCCAATCAAACTCAGCCAAACTCAGCCAGACCCAGCCACCAGCACTCTATTTCCTTTCATATCGCCCGTATCATTCCTCCGCACGTGGAGCATCCATTTATTCTCATAATGGATAAAACGCCAACTGAAAGGAAAGCTGAAAGAGCCAGCCAAGATACTTAAGACGGAATAAAAGACTGTCAGTAAAAGATGCCTTCAGATTTCCTTTGAAAGTCCGTCATATAAATGTGCCTTTGTCTCATTCACTGAGGGATTGGCCATTATGCTATCGCTGCTTATGCTTTTCCATGATGCTGGAAACATAGCCATGTGTTTTAACTGGACACCCATTTCAATACAACATCTATTTCTAAAATAGACATTATTATACTGTGTGTCTGTGTGTGTGTGTGTGTGTGTGTGTGTGCTTCTCCAAAAAGGAGATTTGCAATTATGTGTGTGTGTGTGTGTGTGTGTGTGTGTGTTTAGCCAGTCCTGTTACACTTAGCTCTATCAGTCAAGTAAGCTATCAGCCAATTAATTAATCAATATGTAAATGGTCATAGAAAAAACTAATGAAACTCCAAAGAAGCCAATGGTCCACTTCACATAATTGACTATGGGCATCATTAATTATTCATTGTTTGTGTTTTTCTTTTCCACTTGAAAAGATGCTGTATGATTTCCAACCCCCCGATTCTTGGATCTGGGTCAGTGGGGGATAGAGTGGGAGGCTATTAGCAGGGAGCAGAGGGAAATAAACTCTCCTCACAAGCTCTTTCTGAACTTTCCGCAGTTCGTTTATAGTGATGCGTCACCACCCCTTGGCATCTGAGCGAACACACACCACAACTGGAGACACTCGAAACAGAGGCACAAATTGAGCTGTGCACAGATTTTTGCAGCTGAAGACATTTTATCCCAGTGTGGCTGAGGACAAAACGCATACACACACACACACACACACACACACACACACACACGCCCTCACACATACACACACCCACACACACATACATGCACGCACACACACACACACACACACACACACACACACACACACACACGGTTTACCCCAGGCATGCCTCTTGGCCAGCCAAACAGAAACATTCACACACGACATTAAGTCGGAAAATGAGAAGTTCAGGGGAGGGAATAGGCTGTAAAATACAGTAACATTAAAGTGGCAGTTTAATAAATGTGCTTGTCCTTTGGGCCTTGCGGCCGGCTCCTCTGGTGTTGGGCAGACCTGGGCCATTGATTCTGTGCAGCATATGAAGGCATTCTTTAGGCTGAGGCGATTAAACTGTATGGGGCTAAGTGAGTATGACTGTTCCCCGGGGGCCGGGCTGCAGCTCGGAGACGTCGCTCAGAGGGGCCTGGCAGGGGGACGCTCCCTGCTGCAGCCCGGGGCCCGCGGGGGAGCCTCCTCCCTCCCCAGACATCCCCCGCCCTGCCCCGCGCGCAGGCAGGTATCGATCCTGGAAGCCAGAGAGGCCTGGAGCTCACCGCACGGCCCAGCGCCTCGTATCCCCCCCCTTCCTAAAGTAATTGTGCGCTTTATTGCGGTACAGTGTGTGGAAGACGCCGAAGATTTTTTTCTTTATGTCCTCTTAATCTGCATATTAATATCTAAACAGTAAATTATTAATGCGCTTCACATATCGATTCCCTACATTATACATCACAGGGCCCACGCGGCGGGAGGTAGTGTAGGTTCAGCGCACTTGTGGTTTTGAACCAAGGCTCCGCCATTTTAGCATGGCGCTACCAGGCTACCGCTTTCAAGGAAGCACAAACACAGCCCTATCAGGCCCAAGATGATGCCTCGTCCAGTGGAGGACAGCAGAGCTTATGTTAGTGCTAATATTAAAGCAGTCATTTTGCAAAATGTACTTCCCTCTAGGGTCTTTCAGCGAACTTATCCCCGGTTATGGGTATGCACTTTGTTGTACATCGCTCTGGATAAGAGCGTCTGCCAAATTCCAATAATGTAAAAGTGTAATGCAAAAAAAAAGATTTCTTTAAGCAAAACAATTATGATTGGTACCATTTGATTGGTAGAAAAATATATTGTAAGGATGTATTCATCTACGCAGCTCACATTTGTCAGGGATATTTGTTTCATCTGCCAAGTAAATAAGCAATGAAGTTATTGAAGATAGTGACAGCGGAAATTCAGCACTGTTCACAAACAAGGCTATAGTGCTCAGCTAAGTGCATCATTTGCATTTAGAAGACGCTGTTATTCCGAGCGACTGACACAGCTCACGCTACTTAAGTACTGAATTTCAGGTTAAGTGGCACTTTGCTCAGGGGTACAACAGCAATCTACCTGAGAATGAAAACTACAAAGTTGGAGTTGGAAGCCCAGTTTCCTCCCTGTTCTGGGGCCGCCTGTAGCCGAGGCTCCAGGTACTTTCCTTCCCTCAGTGAAGCCTGGAAGGCAGCAGCTTGTAAATGGTAAATTGCTGGCAGTTATATAGCGCCTTTATCCGAAGCGCTGTACAATTGATGCTTCTCATGCACTGATTCATACACACGCTACCTCAAACACAACAACAGCGACTGGCTGCCATGCAAGGCATCAACCAGCTCGTCAGGAGCATTTGGGTGTCTTGCTCAGGGACACGTCAACTTTGTAGAACTAGAAAACTAATTGTGATGGGTCTAGAAAACTAGCTAGCTCAGTAACATAGATACAGATAGATTTGATAAAAATACATTAAAGAAAAGCTGCCTGTGAAGTAGAATGTCCACATCATCTGTGATTGGCTGAGCTGGACCTGCTGCCTTCCAGGTGTCACTGAGGGGCGTGGCCTAGTGGATAAGGTACATGAGTGTGGATAAGGTAAATAAGTCTGGATAAGGTACATGAGTGTGACCAGGAAAGTTTGTGGTTCAAGTCCCGGTGCTGCCATGATCCGCACTGCTGTTGGGCCTTTGAGCAAGGCCCTTATTGCTCCAGGGGAGATTGTCCCCTGCTTAGTCTAATCAACTGTAAGTCGCTTTGGATAAATGCATCAGCTAAATAACAAATTATTATATATTATATAATATAATAATATATATGAATACTAGCATTACGCTACTACCACCAGGCATACATCCTTCATAGTGTACAGTATTTTTCTAAGCTGGGGCTAATGGATTTACAGTTGTGAATCATGGAGACATTGATAGACAGTAAATATTGAAGACTGAAGAGCATTAAACTAAACAAAGACAAGCTGTCAAAGCCCCCCCATAGTCTGGGACTATGAGTACGCTGATGTGTTTGGCTGCCAGTAAGCTGGGTCCTTGTTGCTATAATTGGTCTGTTAAACTGTAAAACTCAGCCAAGATCTGTAACTCCGGTTTAAAGTTTTTTTTTTTTTTCAGGCAAGCATTATGTGGTAGATAATAAATAGCTTCCACACATGAAAGGAGTTTAGCCTATTTGCATCTCAGCAGAGTGCCTCTGTCCTCCGGAGGTGAGGACGCTTACATAAGCTTATATAAGAAGGCAAATATTATTTCTAGATTTAATACGCCTCGTTTTTTTATGTTCACTTTTTCCCGAGGTTCGGAGCTGGATTTTCGGTTATTGTGCCCGAGATTAGCATCGCTGCGCAGCCTTCAGCTCTGAAAGTCTTCCGCAGGAAATAAGAGCGCAGCAGCCTACACGTCTGCGGATAGCAATCTGAAGCGCTTCAAGATGGCCGCCTGACCTTATCTCCCCAGAAAATCATTAATCAGACAGGAAGTGTGTTCTACACGGGTTCAGCCGTCGTGTTTGGGCGCCCACGGGCGGACAGCTGCACAGCTGGATGGGGCTCTCTAATCCAGACACAGGGCACATTCCAATCTCTTACGTTTCTCCATTTTTTTTATTTTCCTTGAAATTTTTTTCTTTTCCCAGAAATCGAACAAGATCCACCATCTTTAAGTTCATTCCCCAGCCATTAAATGTTCCTTTTCGGAGCCAGCAGTAGAAGTTAGGAACTCCGAATCTAAGGGTACACCTCTCCCCATCTGCCACGTCTGTAACTGACGAGACTTCCAACTGACGTTTGAAGGAGCAAGAACACTCCATTTGCTGAATTAATTTCTCAGTCTTCACTTTTTTTCCTAGCCTCTACCGATGGGTGGAGCTAGGAGTAGAAAAAGAAGCAAGGAGAAAAAAAAAAAAGAGTAGAAAAATTAGTGAGTGGAGTGAACAGCAAGGACGAGGATCAAAGAGAATTTCGACGTTTCCGTGCCGACACAGTGCTGACCTTTGCAGTCAGAAAAGCAGGTCAAATCTGGTACAAAAGCGAAGGAGCAAAAACAGCTCTGACACCGCTGATGAAAAAGGTCAGCAAAACATATAATTGAAGTGGACAGCCCTCGGCAGGTGTGTGTGTGTGGATGTTGCACGCGTGTGTTTGTGTGTACACGCTTCTGTGTGTGTCTGTGATTGTGGGTCTATATGCATTTGCATGTGTGCACGTGTGTGTGTGTGTGTGTGTGGATGTTGCACACGTGTGTTTGTGTGTACACGCTTCTGTGTGTGTCTGTGATTGTGGGTCTATAAGAATTTGCGTGTGTGTGCGTGTGTGTGTTGCACGCAAGTGTTTATGTGTGTGTGTGTGTGTGTGTGCGTGTGTGCGTGCGTGGCCACACTGGGATTCAAACCACCAACCTTGCCTGTCCCAGTCATGTACCTTAACCACTACGCTACAGGTCGCCCGTATCCTATCCGTAGCCCTTGTCCTGCCTGTAGCGGTGTTGGGAAGCGGTCCCATCACGTGCGGTCACTTTGCCTGCTCCAGCCCCTGTCGGAGAGGGATGGCCTCCGGGCGTTTTTGGCAGCTGTGCATAATGCCGCGGAAGGGGAGAATTCCATGGAAGAGCAGAATTCCATGGAAGAGCAGAATTGGGAAGGGCAGCCTGCAGCCTAGTGGCTAAGGTACATGACTGGGATCCCGATGGTTGGTGGTTCAAGTCCCAGTGTAGCCACGATAACATCTACACTGCTGTTGGGCCCTTGAGTAAGGCCCTTAACCCAGCATTGCTCCAGAGGGGATTGGCCCCTGCTTCCGTCTCAATAACAAATGATATAAATTATAAGTGGACTTGCAATCACTCCTGTCAAAACAAGCCCAATTGCTAAATCCTTCATGAGATTCCTATTAAACGGCATAACAAACTGGCAAGCGGGATGAGAGCAGTGTGAGGCAGAAGCAGAGGGGAATTCATACAGCCGCTCTGGCTTGGGCCGCTGGGGGAACGATGTGACGGCTAATTCACCCAAAAAGAGGCACACAGAACAGACGTTTGAAGACAGAGACGCAGCGATGGCAGCACTTGTAGAGCGTTCTGGGGAGGAGGCTGAGGCCTGCGGATTGCGGAGGCAGAGATTGCCTCTCTGCACTTGTTGTCCAGGGTCGAACACAACGGCTCTTATCCCGTCCGACAGACCGCGGGGCGGATGCGCTCCAGAGAGGAGGGAGACGGCTTAAAGCGGCCGCTTCCGGAAGCTTCTGTCTGGGTCTGGGCCTGGGTCTGGGTGGGAGTCTGGGCAGGGCTCCAGGCGCAGAGCGGGGCGGTCGGCCCACCCGAATCCACGGCGAGCCTGAGCCCCGGAACCCACAGGCACTGCCAAAAAAACCACCACAAAGGCGGGAGGGCACGAGGGCCCTCTCTGACGCTCCAGCTCCACCATGCTCCACGGTGCCCTTCCACAAAGGCGGGTGGGCACGAGGGCCCTCTCTGACGCTCCAGCTCCGCCGCGCTCCAGGCCCGCTTCTCCGTCTTCAGACAGGCCATTCAAACTCCGGCTGGCCCCACCACCCGGCCACCGATGTGCCGGGGGATAATTCTGTGTGAAATAAGGCTCCATTACGCCGGGGTCTGGTGCTGAGCATCGCCCGAGCGTTATCTGAAATCAATGACGAGAAGGGCCGGCCTCACCGCTGCGAAGCAGAGTCCATTCGCTTTTCATTACGCCCATCAACAAGGAAATTACACGCAGAAGCGAGAGGCTCTTCCAAAAACGAACGGCTTCTTTCAAACGCCCTTCACAAAAATATTTTCATCTTTTTATTCATCACATTTCTGAGCACTTCAGGACACAGACACAGACACTGAGTCCAACTTCAGGACACAGAATTACAATGAGAATATCCATGTGTCTCATCAAATGGAGATATTAGCTGAAATGCCCAGGGATACGACATCGTCAGATTACCATTAACAGCTGATGGAGGGCTAGACTTGCATTACACGTCGAAATAGATACGGACTGACCCATGAACCTCGGCAATTATCATGGCTTTGACGTGGCTTATTATCCAGGCAGATGAGGAAAAAAGCTTGGAATAATTTATCTCCTCCATTTGGAGGCTCCTTGCACCTCAAAGCCGGCTATGCTGCTCCAATTACGGGGGTTTGAGCTGGACCCGTCCGCCATACTGAGTGATCTGTTTCAGACGTGGCCGGGGTTAGCATTGCTATGGCAACCAGGGGGGAGGTGAGTCAGCAAGGAGAACCCTGGGGTTAAAGGTCAGCCGGGTGAGTCCACAGGCTCAGGTCAGACTCTCCCCAAAGACGGGGCGCTTCTCTGCGCTGTGGCTTCAGTAAAAACAGGAGAAGAACGGCTGCAGACATTAAAAATGCGGATGTTCTTGGCCTTAAATGATCAGAGGAATTTACATTCATGTGCGCCACCCAATGCCGAAAGCATTTCTGTCGTTGATAACTGCGGTTGAAATAAAATTCAGCTTTCCTGTATTCTGTCAGTGTGTGATTAGGGTAATAATACCCAGACTAAACACTAATGAATGGTGCCAATAAAGCCAGCAGACTGTTTATGCAGAATTCAGCGAATTTATCCTTCACCTCTTCAGAGTGAAATAGCCAAACAGCATGTACGTATACCACCCAACAGCATCAGCCCAGTGGGAAAAGACAGGAATCAAACTATGGGGTGGGGTGGAAATCTCGGTTGAGAGATTCTTTTCACATACAGACTCCAATCCCAATATAGCTCCGGTTTTAGCGGGATATAGCATGGCTAGAAAACATTGGCTAGAAAATTTTCACATCTTCAACCAAATGTAGCCGGCGGATTTATTGGGAAATATCTTGTGTAAACATGGAGAAGGTTTGAAATTTTCTTGACTTTATGAAGCAGATACACAGGCACACTGAATATGATTGAACTGTTATGTACAGCAGGTTTCCAATCAGATTAATTTCGAAGGATGAGAATTCTAGGGCACTTTGCCCAAAGTTAGGCACAGCACTTAAAATTTCAGAAGAAAATCAAATAATGTAGCTAACTTTCATTTTCCACCTGAATGGCAGGCTCCCCAGACCTGCCCCAATCCACAGCTGCCTTCACTAATAACCACAGGAAACAACACTGACCGATTCCCCTCTACGGGTTCTCAGAGAGAAATTAATCACTTTAACCTCAACGTTTCTGTTGACGTTAGCACCCTTGCGCAAAAGTATTACTTACGATTTATTTATTTTTTTGGGCATTTAGCGGACTCCATCAGGGATTAAAGCAAAATAAATTTGTGAGCCTGAAAAGTTTGTGTACAATGTATTGAATGAAGTTTCATACGAATTGAAAACTGCTCGATGCCTGAAATCTGGCTTGGTGCCTGAGAGGTTTAAGCCCTGCTCCATTATCCAGAGTGCAGATGATATTTTTACGAGCAGCCCACGCAGAAAGCTGGGTATTTTTACCCAAGCAGGGGACGCGTCTCACTCAATCTGTGGCCCAGGCGGGAGCTGAAGGGAAAGTCACGATCCCTACCCATCACACAACAGTGCTGTAAATGCCCACCCATCCATCCATCCATCCATCCATCCATTATCTTAACCCGCTTATCCTGAACAGGGTCGCAGGGGGGCTGGAGCCTATCCCAGCATACATTGGGTGAAAGGCAGGAATACACCCTGGACAGGTCGCCAGTCCATCGCAGGGCACACACACCATTCACTCACACACTCATACCTACGGGCAATTTAGACTCTCCAATCAGCCTAACCTGCATGTCTTTGGACTGTGGGAGGAAACCGGAGTACCCAGAGGAAACCCACGCAAACACAGGGAGAACATACAAACTCCACACAGAGAAGCCGACCAGGATTCCTTGCTGTGAGGCGGCAGTGCTACCCACTGCACCATCCGTGCCATCCCCACTGTAAATGGTAAATGGTAAATACAGTGCCGTTATCCAAAGCGCTTTACAATTGATGCTTCTCATTCACCCATTCATACACACACACACACACACACCAACGGCGATTGGCTACCAACGGCGAATGGCTGCCATGCAAGGCACCAACCAGCTCGTCAGGAGCATTTGGGGGTTAGGCGTCTTGCTCAGGGACACATTGACACAGCTTGAGGGGGGGATCAAACCGGCAACCCTCCGACTGCCAGACGACTGCTCTTACCTCCTGAGCCACTGTCACCCTACTCTCTGTCGCCCCACACACTGTACACACCACAGCGATGTTATTCAGATTCACAGCCCTGTAGATGGACGCAGTATTTCCATCTGAAATCATTGCTATTTTAGCTATATTTTACCAGCTATACCTGACTTGTGAGACTAGACATTTGACAGCAGGAGACTAGGAGGTACAGCACTGTGTATCCAAAAGTGGAAATGAAACCTAAACCTATACCTACGGATGTATAAGGTATTTCCTTTCCACAAGCCAAGCTGTGACTGACATCAAAAGCCATGTGAGAATGTGAGAAAATGCTGAATTCGGGTACCACACTGTACGAGAACAGAGCGAGACTTTGTTTAAATAATTTACGAATGCATAAGGCCACACACTGACGCCACTGATCGGTCCTCATTTCGGAATTCATAATCACCGTGTTCAAACAACGGCAGGACTGTTCATTAAAATTGGATATGATATTTGCATGTAATGTTACTCTCATCCATTTTAAATCTGTGAGCCACACTCATCTCAATTACCCACTCAACAGCCCCGGGTCCAGTGTCACATCTAATATGCCCACAGATGTGTGCTATACACCAAAGTGGATGTACAAAGTGAATAGTCTATTGCCTGTCTCCTATAGCGAAATCTAAAGGACAGGATGACAGACAGACACTCTGAATGAAAGGTAATCACATTCTCGGACCCCAGGGACTATGTATTACAGAGCCCCGATATATTATTCAATATGTATTTACACAGTACGCTGGACACGGGCTTGTGAACACGACAAGGCCATGCTTTTGTTCTCACATGCAGTAAGCCCTGGCATTGTTAAAACCCTCGGATGGACAAACAGGCAGGGTGTTAAAATGGGGTCCCGGGTCCTCTGCAAGGTCTGTGATGTGACAGAAATGAACAGGAAAACACATCCATCACATCAGCATTTCATTCAGATCTTTCCAGCATAAGAAAATAAATAAATCAGGACTACCACGCAAGGAATTTGAAAATCTTGTCAGTGAATACATCTGTCTTTCAAAATTCAAAAACTATCAAAGCAGATTAATTATTTGAATAATTGAAAAAAGAAGATACAGACAGAGGGATAGACCAGGACTGAACCCAGAGGAAGTGCTTTCCCTGGGTGGTTGAGGTCCTGAAGCACAGATTATAATAATGATTTTATCCAAAGCGACTTGCAGTTGATGAGCCCCCCTGGAGCAATGCGGGGTTGAGGGCCCAACAGCTGTGCGGATCTTATTGTGGCTACACCACCAACATGCAGGTATACATTATACGTTATGTTCGTATGCCTGTGTGTGTTTAGATGTTGTATGTAATGTTAATGCTGTAATGTCTTCTGTTCATCGTGGACCCCAGGCTCCATCTGCAGCAGCTAATGGGGATCCAAAGAAACAATAAACCATAAACCGTCTGGGTTCCAGTCACGTGCCTTAGCCATGTAACTGTGCTGCAGCCTGCGCCCTTATAATGCTCTGGTGTGAGGGTCGCTGTGGCGGCCGGCATCGGGTGCGAACGGCAGCCTCTGACAGGGCGGGGCGAGACCTGGCCTTTCTCACGCCTGTCAACCCACAGACCCCTGGTCATGTGACGCGCGGGCGGCCGTGACTCCATTACAGCTTTGTGCTGGACCCTGACGGCACCGCGTCTGACACCGCTGTCTAGAGCTTTCAGAAGTGACACGCAGACAGGGGGGCAATGAACCAGCACGCACACGCACACGCACAGACCACCACACAGACCACACACCGCATGCACACGCACACACACTCAAACACCACATGCACATGCACACACACGCAGACACACACCACATGCACACACACACACACACACACACACACACACACACACACACACACACCAAACACCACATGCACACACACCATATGTATGCATGTACACACATGCACACACACGCAGACACACACCACACACCACATGCATACTCAAACATCACATGCACATGTACACACACAGAGACACACACCACACACACACACCACATGCACACACACACACAAACACACACCAAACACCACATGCACACACACCACATGCATGCATATGCATGCATGTACACACATGCACACACACACCCACACACACACAGCACATGCACAGACACACACACATACACACACACACACACACACAAACATGCACACACACAAAACCTCCCCGCCCTACCCAGACACACACTTTCTACCCTTCAATCTAAATCTAGAAAATGGAGGACCTCCCAATTACCCAGAGAGCAGCAGCACCATAGACCATAGAAGGCACCAGATAATTACCTCCACAGCTCCCAAGGCAGTGTATAGGGTTTCTGCTCTGGGCATTGTGGGATCTCCAGACCGCCAGCTGGCAGACAGTGCCCCTAAGGCCTCATTTTCCGGCAGTCTGTAGCTGGGGCACCAGGCATTACCACTCCACCAAAGGGACGGCACGCAAAGTGCCTTCCCACAACAACACAAAGCACTCCCCCTCGCCCCGGACGACAGCCCTGCCAGTGTCTGAATTATGTATACGCTAACAATACCAGCATAGGCTACCGTAACGTCGACTCTTTCATTTAGACGCAAGAACAGTGCACCTGTCTCTCAAAAACAACGTCACCTTTCTTTTATTATTCACCTCATCAGAGTCAAAGATGCAGACAGTTATTTTGGTTATGAAATCCAAAAACATGCCATATTCAGACAAGTAAGACATTCAGGTGTAGTCGCCTTTGTGTCATTGTGTTGACGCAGTGTCAGTTAACCCTGTGAAGGTACAACAGGTAAGATTTTTGTGTTAAACCATTGTTACAAGACCATTGTAAATCCCTTCCTATCATTGAAAAAGGCTCACAGACATGTTGACTCACCCTCTGCCTGTGTTTATGGTCCTAAAGTTCAGGTTTCAAAATATGCAGCTGAAGGACCAATACAATGTACCAAAACATTGTATAGCTGTACAATAATTCAAGTTCACTGACTGAAAATGAAAATTGGTTGATGTGTGGGGGGGGGGGGGGGGGTTCAACATCAGCGCATTCACAGAGAAGGGGGAGGGATAAACAGCTTTGGGGTTTGAAGGTGTTTGTTGCTGCCATTCCTCTCTTGACCGTTAAATCTCCGAAATGACCCATTGTACCTTTAAGGTTTGAAAGCAGTGGAGTTCTAAAACATTACATTACAGGCATTTGGAAGACGCTTTTACCCAGAGCTACACACAAATGTGCAAATCAAACCCAGGGATAAGTGCGCTGAGGACCCAAGAGGGAAGTACAGTTCCGAGTCAAAGCATGATCACATAGATACAACTTAAACCCTTGAAGAGTCATCAACTTACCAACTAGCATACCACGGTTGGCAGCTAGAATACGCCGAACACTACAATAACTATACATAAGTGCTATTATAGGCTATGGCATACACAGGGATAATCATAGTAGTGGGGGATAGGTGCAGCCCGAAGAGGTACGTTTTCAACTGACTTTTTCCCAAAAACCTGTACCAGCTGTTGATAATAGCCCAGCCCGTGATATCGTGCTCCGGTGTTGTAAGGACACATGCCACCTCCAGTACTCAGGGTACTGCTGGGCACCGGGCTCAATCCGCTAAGACTGTGGATCTGCTGCACTGCAGGTACTGCAAATAGGTCAGGAGAACACAAGAGGAGCGCTCTGCGCTGTCGACAGAGGCGATGCCTGCTCAGCACCTGCACACAGTCTCTCTGCGCCTCCTGCACACTGTCTCTGCACACAGTCTCTCTGCGCCTCCTGCGCACTGTCTCTGCACACAGTCTCTCTGCGCCTCCTGCACAGTCTCTCTGCGCCTCCTGCACACTGTCTCTGCACAGTCTCTCTGCACCTCCTGCACAGTCTCTCTGCACCTCCTGCATAGTCTCTGTGCACCTCCTGCACACTG
>NC_083769.1:43945436-43997936 GCF_963514075.1 Conger conger
GCCAGCGGAGAGGGGCAGAGAGACCAGCGGAGAGGGGCAGAGAGACCAGTGGACACGTGCAGTGAGACCAGTGGAGATGTGCAGCGAGACCAGCGGAGAGCTCTTCTGAGCCTTAATTGAGGCGCTCTGTGGGTGCAGAACAGCCTCTGTCACTGCCCTGCTTCACCACGTTTCTCAGCAGTTTAACTGCCACAGTGCTCAGCGCACAGCACCCAGGAAAGGACTGTTCTTTCATCTTCAGCCACTGGCTGTGTGGCACTGCCTCCCGCTCTCTCTCCCTCTCTCTCTCTCCGTCTCTCCCTCTCTCTGTCTCTGCCCCTCTCGCTCTCTCTGTCTCTGCATCTCACTCTGTGTCTCTCTGCCTCTCCCTCTGTGTGTGTGTGTCTCTCTCTTTCCCTCTCTCTCTCACACACACACACACACCGATGACCTAGTGTGGCTCCCTGACCCACTGATTGAGGTCGCGGAGCGGGCAGCCCTTTAGAGCCGGCGACACTCAGACAGACAGACAGGCAGCACGTCGAACTCACATCAAAGGAAAAGAGAGAGCGCGGAAAGCCAAGACTCTCGGCACTTTGAGAAAGATGCACAAGCGCAGAGAGGATGAAGACGGCGCGGAGGAGAGCGGAGAGCGTGAGACGGAGGAGGGAGAGAGAGAGAGAGGCGGGCGGAAAACGTACTGTACTTCTCGGGCAGTCCTCTGAGCTCCATGCCTGCCTGCCTCGCCGCGTGCCGGGGCCACCGGAGCACCTGGGGCACCTGGGAACCGAGGATGGAGGGAGAGAGAGGAGCAGGTCCTGCCAGCAGGCACGAGACACACCGACTGAGGAGCGCCCGGCTCCTCCTCCTCCTGAACACCTCGCTGCGCTCCTCCTCCTCCTCCTCCTCCTCCTCCTCCCAAAACACCTCAGCCACAGAGCGCGCGCGCGTGAGAGAGAGAGAGAGAGAGGGGGAGAGAGGGAGAGAGAGAACTCGCACATGTGCGTGCCTGTGTGTGTATGTGTGAGAGAGAGAGAGAATGAGAGAGAGAGCACTCATACATGTGCGCGTCTGTGTTTGTGTGAGAGAGAGAGAGAGAGAGAGAGAGAGAGAAAGAGCACTGGCACATGTGTGGTTTTGTGTGTCTATGTGTGTGTAAGAATGGATGGGAGCATGAGGAGGGAGAGAGGGGAAAAAAGAGAGAGCACTCACACACACGTGCGCCTGTGTGTGTGTGTGTGTGTGTGTGTGTGTGCATGGTGAGGAGGGAGAGAGAGAGTGAGAGACCGATACAGAGAGAGAGAGCGAGAGACCGATACAGAGAGAGAGAGCGAGAGACTGATACAGAGAGAGAGAGCGAGAGACCGATACAGAGAGAGAGAGCGAGAGACTGATACAGAGAGAGAGAGCGAGAGACTGATACAGAGAGAGAGAGCGAGACTGATACAGAGAGAGAGAGCGAGAGACCGATACAGAGAGAGAGAGCGAGAGACCGATACAGAGAGAGAGAGCGAGAGACCGATACAGAGAGAGAGAGCGAGAGACTGATACAGAGAGAGAGACCGATACAGAGAGAGAGAGCGAGAGACCGATACAGAGAGAGAGGGCGAGACCGATACAGAGAGAGAGACCGATACAGAGAGGGAGAGCGAGAGACCGATACAGAGAGAGAGAGCGAGAGACTGATACAGAGAGAGAGACCGATACAGAGAGAGAGAGCGAGAGACCGATACAGAGAGAGAGGGCGAGACCGATACAGAGAGAGAGACCGATACAGAGAGAGAGTGAGAGACCGATACAGAGAGAGAGACCGATACAGAGAGGGAGCCAGAGAGCGATACAGAGAGAATGCAGAGAGGGTGAGGTAGAGGTAGATGCTGGGCATGAAGAAAGGGTGATTACGTGTTTATGCGTTGGACCATTATTAACTCGACCGGTGCAACCAAACATTAGCGAGCTTATTTATGTTTTTTTGTTTTTGTCAAGTCTTTGTGTTCCCGCTGCACTCTGCTGCTCTCCGGTTGGCGCGGAGCTCGGAGCTGTAGGTGTGATAACAGGCAGACGGTAATAGCGGGTGGGTGTGGGGGGGGGGGAGATCCTCTATTAAGGAATTATTCTCAGGCACTTTTGGCAGCGGAGATGAATTTGACAGAGGCTCCCGGCGCATTAGAGCGCTATCTCTTCCAGGAGAAGGCGGATCCATTCCTGCGCTAATAGGCTTCTCTGCGCGTGCCGTGCGCAGTGTGTGTGTACCGCGCTCTGAGGGTGTGTACTGTGCCCAGTGTGTGTGTACCGCACTCTGAGGGTGTGTACTGTGCCCAGTGTGTGTGTACCACGCTCTGAGGGTGTGTACTGTGCCCAGTGTGTGTGTACCGCGGTCTGAGGGTGTGTACTGTGCCCAGTGTGTGTGTACCACACTCTGAGGGTGTGTACTGTGCTTAGTGTGTGTGTACCGCGGTCTAAGGGTGTGTACTGTGCTTAGTGTGTGTACTGTGCCCAGTGTGTGTGTACCACACTCTGAGGGTGTGTACTGTGCTTAGTGTGTGTGTACCGCGGTCTGAGGGTGTGTACTGTGCCCAGTGTGTGTGTACCACACTCTGAGGGTGTGTACTGTGCCCAGTGTGTGTGTACCGCGCTCTGAGGGTGTGTACTGTGCCCAGTGTGTGTGTACTGCACTCTGAGGGTGTGTACTGTGCCCAGTGTGTGTGTACTGCACTCTGAGGGTGTGTACTGTGTTTAGTGTGTGTGTACCGCGGTCTGAGGGTGTGTACTGTGCACAGTGTGTGTGTACCGCACTCTGAGGGTGTGTACTGTGCACAGTGTGTGTGTACCGCACTCTGAGGGTGTGTACTGTCCTTAGTGTGTGTGTACTGCACTCTGAGGGTGTGTACTGTGCTTAGTGTGTGTGTACCGCCGTCTAAGGGTGTGTACTGTGCTTAGTGTGTGTACCGCGGTCTAAGGGTGTGTACTGTGCCCAGTGTGTGTGTACCACACTCTGAGGGTGTGTACTGTGCTTAGTGTGTGTGTACCGCGGTCTGAGGGTGTGTACTGTGCCCAGTGTGTGTGTACTGCACTCTGAGGGTGTGTACTGTGCTTAGTGTGTGTGTACCGCGGTCTGAGGGTGTGTACTGTGCACAGTGTGTGTGTACCGCACTCTGAGGGTGTGTACTGTGCACAGTGTGTGTGTACCGCACTCTGAGGGTGTGTACTGTCCTTAGTGTGTGTGTACTGCACTCTGAGGGTGTGTACTGTGCTTAGTGTGTGTGTACCGCCGTCTGAGGGTGTGTACTGTGCTTAGTGTGTGTGTACCGTGGTCTAAGGGTGTGTACTGTGCTTAGTGTGTGTGTGTACCGCGGTCTGAGGGTGTGTACTGTGCCCAGTGTGTGTGTACCACACTCTGAGGGTGTGTACTGTGCTTAGTGTGTGTGTACCGCGGTCTAAGGGTGTGTACTGTGCCCAGTGTGTGTGTACCGCGGTCTGAGGGTGTGTACTGTGCCCAGTGTGTGTGTACCGCGGTCTGAGGGTGTGTACTGTGCCCAGTGTGTGTGTACCGCGCTCTGAGGGTGTGTACTGTGCCCAGTGTGTGTGTACTGCACTCTGAGGGTGTGTACTGTGCTTAGTGTGTGTGTACCGCGGTCTGAGGGTGTGTACTGTGCCCAGTGTGTGTGTACTGCACTCTGAGGGTGTGTACTGTGCTTAGTGTGTGTGTACCGCGGTCTGAGGGTGTGTACTGTGCACAGTGTGTGTGTACTGCACTCTGAGGGTGTGTACTGTGCTTAGTGTGTGTGTACCGCGGTCTGAGGGTGTGTACTGTGCACAGTGTGCGTGTACTGCACTCTGAGGGTGTGTACTGTGCCCAGTGTGTGTGTACTGCACTCTGAGGGTGTGTACTGTGCTTAGTGTGTGTGTACCGCGGTCTGAGGGTGTGTACTGTGCACAGTGTGCGTGTACTGCACTCTGAGGGTGTGTACTGTGCACAGTGTGTGTGTACCGCACTCTGAGGGTGTGTACTGTCCTTAGTGTGTGTGTACTGCACTCTGAGGGTGTGTACTGTGCTTAGTGTGTGTGTACCGCCGTCTGAGGGTGTGTACTGTGCCCAGTGTGTGTGTACTGCGTTCTGAGGGTGTGTGCCGTTCGGCTGTCCGGATCAATACGCCCGTGTTCGGAACAAGGTCAGCCTCCTCTACAGATGTGCACTGCCGTACACTCGCCTCAGCTCTCCAGAGTGGGATAGTAGCATAAAGCGCATGTTTGTGTGTGTGTGTGTGTGTGCGTGTGTGTGTGTGTGTACGCACTCACAGACACATTCACACACACGCAAGCATGCATGTACACTCACGCACCTGCATAAACACTCACACCTGCACAAACGCAATCACACACATGCTTGCACTCACACACACACACACACACACACACACCCATGCACACACATAAGCACACACACATGCATGCAGGCACACTCACACACAAATGCTAGTGGCATTTGTACGCACAGAGACGACATGCACTCTGAATACAAATCCGATTGCTATTGTGTATTCTTTGTTGTTTCTTGGCACTAAAAAGGTAGTTAATTGGCTTTCTCCCAAGTCAAGCGACTCAATGAGGAAAGTGAAGTGAAATAAAAAAGCGGCATCAGCAGCTCTGCCCTTACAGTCACCTCTTATTTACACACACGCAGGGGCGGGGGAGGTCACTGCCTCCAATAAGGGGAGTTATATGAGCAAGAGCAAACAATGCAAACTGTCCGGGCTCACAGCCTTCTATAACGTATCAATCACCACAGTCCACAATTGGCTATGACCGTTCTGTGTGTGTTCAGATTTTGGACCCTGAAAAAGGAAAGCATGGGTTGGCACATCCGCACTGACAGCTTACAGTAACAATGTCTTTTCGACACTCAAAAACGTCGCGTTTCCGAAAAAATGCCAAGCCTTAATCTTCATCCAGCTTCTCCGCGGAAGAATCTCGTGAGGCAGGCCTGTTATCTCCATATCTGCACGCCTCCATCCCTCAGAAATGTAATCAAGCTCTTAATCCAAAAGGTGAACCCATACAGGGATTTCATCACGGCAGTTCGCTCAAAAGACCCGTCACCTAAGACGGAACAGCCGAGCTTATGTAACGAACACGGTCACGAGTTTGGAAAGACACGAGCTGCAGTGTGCTTCACACACGCCACAAACTGAACTGGGCTACATCGAGGCGTGCGCTTCCGACGTGGGCACAGGGACCGGGGGGCGTGGCCTCTCTCTGATGACATCACAAAGGGGAGCCGCGTTGCCACGCCCACGCGGTCGCACCCCGGAGCCAGCACGTGTCAGAAGAGGCGGCGACCGCGGAAAACACTGGCGCTACGGAGGCGCCGGATTTAGCGCGGTGCTAGCGGAGCGTGCGAGGCTTTGGCGCGTAAAACACCCGTCTTCGATCAGCGGAACAATACCGCGCCTCCTCCCGTGATTGAGCGTTCGCCGTCCCGCCGCGTAATTGCCCCGATCGTGTTTTTTTCCTCAGCTCGTTATCTGTCCAAGACAATTAACACTAATAGCACCTCTGGAAAACCTTAACAGCATGGGCCTGCAGAATGAAAACATGGGAGCGCGCTGAATAATGCAGGAGAGGCAGCGCTACTCCCGCATACATATGGAGCAAGGACAGGTATGAGGACAGGCATTTCACACAGGCGGAAAAATCAAAAACAAACTGGCAGGAGTTTCCCTGCAATGGCCGTGTGGTGCCATACTGATCTGTGCTGTGCGGGATGAGTACGCAGACTGCTTTACAATCAATTCTCACATTCTCACACACTCACAACACTCAACTCATGCACTCACACACCACATATTCACCCACTCACACAATCACACACCGACGCCGACTGGCTGCCATGCAAAGCACGATTGGGGGTTGAGTTAGGCGTCTTGCTCAGGGACACTTCGACACATCTAGGGCAGGGGGATCGAACCGGCACCCCTCCGACTGCCAGACGAGCGCTCTTACATGTACCTCCTGAGCTAATGTACCTCCTGAGCTATTGTAGCCCCAAGCTAATGTGGCCCTCAGCTATTGTAGCCTCAAGCTAATGTAGCCCCGAGCTATTGTAGCCTCAAGCTAATGTGTCCCCAAGCTAATGTAGCCCCAAGCTAATGTAGCCCCAAACTAATGTGGCCCTGAGCTAATGTAGCCCCAAGCTAATGTGGCCCTGAGCTATTGTAGCCCCAAGCTAATGTGGCCCTGAGCTAATGTAGCCCCAAGCTAATGTAGCCCCAAACTAATGTGGCCCTGAGCTAATGTAGCCCCAAGCTAATGTGGCCCTGAGCTATTGTAGCCCCAAGCTAATGTGGCCCTGCGCTATTGTAGCCTCAAGCTAATGTGGCCCTGAGCTAATGTAGCCCCAAGCTAATGTGGCCCTGAGCTATTGTAGCCTCAAGCTATTGTAGCCCCAAGGTAATGTGTCCCCGAGCTAATGTAGCCCCAAGCTAATGTGGCCCTGAGCTAATGTAGCCCCAAGCTAATATGGCCCTGAGCTAATGTAGCCCCAAGCTAATGTGGCCCCAAGCTATTGTAGCCCCAAGCTAATGCGTGGAACAGCGTCATGCCCAGGTTCAACAGCCTGCCTGGAATATGCCCCCCCACACACACACACACCCCAGCAGCTTTACACTCCGATGGAGCAGCTGTGGGGGGTGCTGGCACTTAGCACAGCCCGGGGGGGGGGGCATGGAAGAGCGGTTCTAATGACCACCTGCAATCGCTTCCTTAATTTCCTTTGCTTATCCTTTATGTTATCATGGAAAAAGAGATAGAGATCTCTTTCACAAAGGGGATCGGGTATGGAAAGTTTCCAATTCTCTCTTCACGTTACTGCTGAGAGGGACATCAGCAGACAGACAGAGGGAAGGAGACAGTGAGCACATAGAATATTTTAGCAAAGAGAGGACAGAGCTAAGCGTGTTTGGGCTGTGTTAGGATCTGTATCTTATTCACTCCTCCTGTTTTTCTCAATATTAAATTACATATGAGAGAAATTACATAAAAAATGACAAGCTAACCGGGGGCTCCATAAATCCGAAACACAAAAATGACATTAAAACGAGAGGAGAACAAGACAGAGAGCTTTAGGGAAGAACCATTCAGAACAGAGGAGAGCAGTAGGCTAGGTGACAAGTGATACTGGAGTAACACACCGGCAAATAAAAGAGGCAAGGAGCACAAGCTCATGAGCTCAAACAGTATCCGTTAGCCCACCCGCAATGGGCGAAATGACCCTCTCTCTACAGTAAATGATGCTGTATACACAGTAAATTGTTCAGTGTTAAATCACTACTTGACATATGTACCATTCTACATTACGTTAAATGCGTTAAATACGTTGGCGCTTTTACCCAAAGCGACTTACAGTTGATTAGACTAAGCAGGACGCAACCCTCTTACACCAGGGATTGGACCGACAACCGTGCGGGTCCCAGTCATGTACCCTTACCGCTATGCTACAGGCTGCTGCTGAATTAACTCTGGACATTTTACTGCTTAAAGTAAGACTGGTTTATTAATTGATGACTGGTCGATTGCACTGAATGTCACTTGAAACACTAATTTAAATTCCCAATTACACAGTCAGTGCCACGTCCTCCAAATCTCTGTCTGCCAGGAATGGAACCTGATAAAGAATTCAATTCACTAATTTGAGTTAATCCAACAGACCATGAGCTGCCCAAAGTACCCATTTGCCTTTGAACACAAGCCAATAAATACTGAATTGTCTTCCTATCCCAACAAACATAACATTACTAGCAACCACTACATCAATATAATTGGCAAATGTGATAATTTTCAATTTGGCCAGTTAGCAGGAGCTTCTAGCCAAAGTAACTGTGAATGGTGAATTTCACATGGAAGCACCATAACAAGTGTTGCAGTCTTGTAATGAGTCTTAAAGTCTTAATTTTTTCTCTCAAGTAGAGAATATTTGCTTGTTTTAAGTTACTTGACAGGTGACATTTTTCTTACCGCATTGGCAAATCTTGAAATTAGTCAAATTGCCTCACCTCATTGGCAGTTTGTTTGTCTTATTTAGCAAAAAATAAATATAAATAAGATTCTGAGTCTAATTATCCGACTAAAATACTTGAGATGCAGTGTATAAGAGCCACCATCAAAGTGCATGCCTCAAGACCAGGGAGACAAAGGGAGAGATGGGTTATTTTTATATAGACAGTAACACTGAATCATAAATAAACATTCAGGTGTCATTTTTAGTCCGCCTTCCTGACTGTGGAAGGCTGTTCCACCGCTCAGAGCAGGGAAGGGCCAGGCCCGTGGGAGAGAGGCTGCTCAGTGCAGGGAGAGAGGCTGCTCAGCTGGTGGCCGGGAGCGGAACACGGAGGTGTGGTTGGAGAGTACGGTGTAATGGCCGTCTGAAGACCGGAAGGTGAAGTGCCACTCGCAGCCTCGTATGCCAGACTAGGCGAATCGAGCTGAGTGCTGGCAGCCACGGCAAAGGGTGTCCAAAAGCAACGAGGCTTGCGCACGTTTTGGCAGGTCGACGGCGAGGCGGGCAGAGGCATCGTGGCGGTTGCCACAGCACGTTTAGGGAAGCTCAGCTGGTCATCGAGGCTCCCGCCAAGATTAAGACACGTCTGAACGCGTCAGAGGGAGAAAATGAGAAAAGGAGGTGAGTGGCATGAGCAGAAATAACCAGGCCAAAGTGATTTAGGGTTGAAGGGAAAAGAGAAGAGGACCAATCATAGAGCCCTGTGGGACGCCGGAGAAGAAGGTGCAGAGGGAGGAGAACGATCCCCCTCCAGGTCACCTGGTAGGATCGGTGAGGAGGATATTAATCAAACCCATTTCAGATCCCGATCTCTGCAAGGGATGGGAGCAGTGACTGACGGTATCGAATGCAGCAGACACGCAAAGGACGGGAATCCAGAGTAAGGGATGAAAACTGAAACGCAAAGCAATTCCATCCCTGTCCTCCATCTAATTTACTGGGCCTCTTCTCTGGAAGCGAACAGGGAAAGGGCTGGGTTGGACATGCCAAGCTTTCACAAATCAACCTTGTAAATTGGCCATCTGCTCGGCAAATTCTGTACTGGATGTCTCCAGTCAGAAGCTCCCCCTGAGCTTTCTCGAGCTGATGGAATCAGTCCGTGATCCCAACCTTAAAAAAACTTATAGCGGAGGATTCTGCCGGTGAAATTTCTCAGAACGGGGGTCTTCAAAAAAAGTGTCAGCCAGGGCCTTTAGGCCTTCCACTGATCTTTACGTCTTCAGAGGTCTGGGCGGAAGAAGAGCAATGGCCACACACTGCAACTTTACTTTAAAAATGATGAGTAAGGATTCAGTAGCAAGCCCATGGATCCACACATCACAAGCACAGTGGGACCAGAGGAGAGGGAACAGGTGTGACGCCCCTGAGAGCTCAAAGCCTGGAGTCCATACGGGTCCCAGTCCGCACGCGCTCAGTTCAGGCGAAGGCGGGCTACCCCAGTCAGAAAGCCGGCCCACCCCACACTCCCTACAGCCCAGTGGAGAACTCTGAGCACGGCAGGGCCACAAAACTCTGTGAGGGTGCCGAGCGGTCTGTGTCTTGGTTAGACTGTCTCGGGCCCGTCCTCACAAATACCGATAACTATAACAACAACGATGCGAGCATCCACACCGATGAACGATAACGTTCTGCGAGTAGTCTCTCGGCTACGTCATCCGCCATTTTGAACGTGAACGTGAATTCTGATGGATTTTGATTGGTGGAAAAAGAAATAGCTCTGAAAGCAATCCCAACGACATCGTTTGTCACTGTCATTATAGTTGTTGCGTGAACTCCACCATCCACTTCAGTTAGAGCAATTTTTACAATTATAGATTTATAGTTGTCATCATAGTTATTGGTGTGGACGGGCATAAACATCCAATAGTGATTTGTTTTGAGGCTGTGATTCATTACTGGCTCTTGCTTGTATAACTGAGTTTAGTGCTGAATAAGGTAGACGACAAGTTGCCAGTCGGTTTAGCACTTCTCACACTCGCAGTCTCTCTTGGAGCTATACTCTCCCCCTCTAGGGAATTACTGCACTTTGACCCCTGACCTCTGCACTTGTGTTTGCCCTATGCGTGGCTCTGGAGAGGAGCGTCACTACACTAATGTATGTGAATGATCTCGCAAAAAAGGAAACTGATCTCATTTATTCATCTTTCATATTCACCTCTTTATTCATGTTTATGCTAAACGTACATTGTTTGGGGAAATGCCAATGGTGTTTAAAATGGCAGTCTTTTCTATAAACTCAGAGAGGAAGAATACCACTTGTATTCAGGGTAATACACCAGAGACCAGATACATGGCCACTAAAGAATAATTACACGAAAGCAAACGAGCTCAGTACTTAATTACATAGCAATTATTTTTATTACATTATGCGCCTAAAGGCATGGATGATGAAAGCAAAAGTAATCACCCAAAACCAAAATTTTCAAAAATTCAAGAAAGTTAATTGTACATTTGAAAACTAGATTAATCTCAATTTTCTCATTCTGGGGTTTAGACTCCTCATGTATTTAGATCCTTTTTGAGGAAATACAGAAGAGAGAGAGTCTTTGCTGTACACTGAGTTTCTGAAAATTGATGTGCGTTATGATTGCCTAGCGTTATGACAGTAGTAGAATATGGCCTATCGCAAGGGGAGTTCAACATGGCTACTGCCAAGGTCTCGCATGTCAGAAATACGACAACCATATGAATACCAAGTAATTCACAATAAATAATTTACTATCCCTTCACGTGAAAAAATATTGCACACCGCCCTACAAATGCATATATTTCCCCCCACAGAGCCAGAAAAATCCTTGCCCTTTTGGCCTTTTTGAATTACAATATGTAATCTTTTTAAAATATGAATCATCTTCACGGGGAGGTACGACACAGATCAAAGCCGGACCGCTCTGTTCTAATCCTGGATGACACTGAACCAGGGTCCGCGGGTTTAGTCATTTTAACAAGCCTGTCGGCCCTGTTGGGTCTCAACACTGTACTGGCTCATCCGGGAAATAAGCACCACATCAAAGATTGCCCTGTCACTCAGTCACTGAAAAAAATGAATATACATGCCTGGAGTTCTCATTGTGGTTGAATATCGTCTTTGGAAAGAAAGAGTCACTTTGCCAATGGCCTCTTACTCGATAATTTTTTCATCCACCAGTACATTATTATACATAAAATATAATAGAGAATAGAGTCCATCGATAATAACACGACCTCCCCTGAGACAGAAACAAGGCCAGGGTTTCAATATATAAATCAATGCCATATGCAGTCAATTCAGTGTTCGTGGTATCCGATGTTTTATGCAGAAAGCCTTATCTGCCAAATGGAATAGACACTGTGCTGCATTCAATCACACATTCAAATTGAACTCGGAAGATCTTATGCGAAATACACAAATATACAACGGGTGAAAGAGAGACAGGCTGTATTCGCTCAAAAGCCACTCTGCCAAAAGCAAAGCCGTCTGCGCTTAATTAAGCTGCTGAATTAAGCGGACACCATGCAGAGTGGGGAAAAAAATAGAAACGGCAGAGAGGGGAAAAAATACACTCTTTGACAAAGTGATCCCGTGAGATTCCCCTGCCCTGTATTATAAAAATACTTCGGCTGGAGGTAGAAAAACAAGCATCCCACCGAGGATCGTGAGCCCGATAAAACATCTACATGAATATCAGCAGCAGAATGCTAACGCGCATCGCAGTCCACGTTGGTTGAGATATTAGGCTACATTCCTTTATTTCTTTTTCGCAGGACTGAAAAAAACCGGCAATTTCCCCCCCTTTATGTCATCATTAAACAATCAAGATAAATATAGGCGTGGATTACAGCTACGGTGACAGGCCGTGACGGATGTAGCGACACTTCACAGACAACGGTGCTCATTCCCATTCAACAGGTTTTTTTTGGTTTATATCGAGACTCCGTTAAATTTGGCGGAGGAGCCAATGAAGACGCTATCGCTTGCTTATTTACAGCGCGTCCCGAGACGAGCTTAGCGCAGAGGTGACAGGAGAGACGCGCGTTCGCTCCACAGCCATACAGCAGGGCAGCCTCGCTCATGCATTATTCATGCGCGTAGCGATAACGTGTTTCTCTCGTGTAGAGTTTTTATTGCGGTTTAATTTCGCTCCCAGGTCGTGTTTCACGCGGCAGCCAGGGTAAAACGTTCTCCATTGCTTTCCTGCATATTTGATCCTTTAACTTTCACCCCTTTGCAGAGAGTATCAAACATCAACCCCTTCGTCCCCTAAACGCCCATTATTCCTGAAGCCTCTGTCCGGTCCATCCATCTTTTTGTCTTCCTATCATCTATCATGCATCCATCCGTCAGTACATCTCTCCACTGTCTCATCTATCCACGTGGCTGTGCATCCATCGTTCCTGACAGACAGGCCCATCACCCCACCGATGTCCCAGGCCCTGACAGGCTGTGCCATTCCGGGACACCAGGGGGAGCCACCACAGGCAGGCAGACAGGGGCGGCATGGCGGTAAACCCCAAGAAAGAGCGGCAGAGGCAGCGCTATCGCTGAGGGAGACGTCGAGACGCAAGGGCCCGTGGCATGGGCACCGTCGGTCCTCCGCGATTAAACGGCGCGCCTCGATCCCTGCTAAACAGCACAACCCTGTCCCGATTGGACCGGCGCTGCTACGAGATGCAGAGCAGAGGTCCTCGATCAGCAAACAGCTCAGGGAGGGAATTAGAGTCCTCTGTGAGCGCAGAGCATTCGCCCGCGTTGTTTGCTCGTCATCATTAGAAATGTGGCCATGAATATTTCAGCTCCCCGACCCTCTGAGAACGCAGCACACTGGAATCTCCTCTAATGGTTTCATACCTGTGTGTAATTAGCTTCTGCTATGCACACACACGCTTAGCCACCCACAAGCTAACACACACACACACACACACACACACACACACACCAACACACACACAAACTAGCACACAAAAACGGACATATGCACGCACACGCTAGCACACACTTAACACACAAACATACACATACACACAGACATATGCACACACACACTTACATGAGCGAACACGCACACACACACACACACACCTTAATGTGTCCGAGCAGCAGGGTGTAAGAGCCCTCTGTATACAGCAAAAGCAGTGTGCTCGTCCTAGTGAGCTGTTGTAAAGCCTCATTCATGAATGTGTCTGGGTTTCACAAGAGAAAAAGAGGCGATAAGTCTTCCTTTCCTGCTGGAGGAAGACGAGGTAAAGACAGGATGGAAGACTCCATTACGCCCTCCTGCCCTCCACCCGCACCCCGCCTGATGCAGAGGCTTGCACTGGAGCCAGGAGACAAGGAGAGAAACTCTCTCTCTCTCTCCCTCTATCTCTCTCTCTCTCACTCTCTCTCTCTCCCTCTTCCCTGCTTATCTTTCCCTTTCTCCCTCTTTTTCTCCCCCTCTCCCTTTCCTTCCCTCCCTCCCTCTCTCTCTCTCTCTCTCTCTCTCTCTCCCTCTCTCACTCGCTCCCCCTCTCCCTCTCTCTTTCCCTCCCTCCCTCTCTCACTCTCTCTCCCTCTCTCTTTTATCAAGCCCGATCAAGGCAGGAGCATCTCCCGCAGTCCCCGAGAAGCAGAGACAGAAGAACAAAGCGGGGGGGGGGGGGGGAGGAAGCCGTTACCTTTACAAGCTATCAAACGGGGGAAAATGGCACCCGTTTACAGGTGCGCTCTCTGCCGTTAGATCGGCTCGTTTCTCCGCTTTCAAATCACAGAGATGACGGGTCTCGGGGGCGAGAGATCCGGGGTCATAAAGAGCACTCCGGCAGGCCTGGCAGTGTTGCACAGTGTATTCCCACAAACCCCGGCAGCAGACTACTCTGTGAAAGATTTGCTAGATCACATCCTCTCTGCATGGGGGGTTATAGTACTCAGTATAACACTGTTGAAGGCAGGGCTGGGCTGGGTGTGAATGTTATATTACCCAGACGTCCTCAGCCTCTCCCTCATAAGTCTCCTGGCCGAGCTGTCACCGCGTATGACGCAGGGTAGCGCAGGCTGCTCAGCCAGGCTCATCCGCAGAGTCTCTCCTCCGAGAGACACACTCTCTCCCTCTCTCGCTCTGTCTCTCTCTCTCCGTCTCTGTCTCTCTGTCTATCTCTTACTCACTCTATATGTCTGTCTGTCTCTCTCTCTCCCTCTCATAGCTGAAATAATACAAAGCCTCTCTCTTTCCCCCTCTCTCTCCCTGTCTCTCCCTCTTTCCCCCTCTCTCTATCTCTTACTCTCCATTATGTCTCTCTCCCTCTCACAGCTGAAATAATACATAGCCTCTCTCTTTCCCCCTCTCTCTCCCTGTCTCTCCCTCTTTCCCCCTCTCTCTCCCAGTCTCTCTCTCTTTCCCCCTCTCTCTCCCTGTCTCTCTCTCTTTCCCCCTCTCTCTCCCTGTCTCTCCCTTTCCCCCTGCTTGCGCTCTTCCTCTTTCCCCCTCTCCTGTCTGCTCACATCCAGTCTCAGAGGACCACTTATCACCAAGGGGCTGTCAAACAGCACCCCACACCCCCACAGAAACACAAGCCCCAATGCTACACCCCACACCCCCACACAAACACAAACCCCAATGCTGCACCCCCACACAAACACAAGCCCCAATGCTACACCTCTCACCCCCACATAAACACAAGCCCCAATGCTGCACCCCCCCCCCCACACACACACACACACACACACCCTACACAAATGCAAGCACCAACACTGCCCCCCCCCCCACTCTCCACACTCCTCCTGGCCTCTGTCGAACAGCCCCACTGCCTGCCTCCGTGTGCTAATATTAGCTCAGCAGCGCTGCTATAACAGGGATGCTCCCATACATGTGTGCGGGGGTTGGGTTGCGCGCCCTGGCTGATTCAAAGGAGCGATGACTTGTTTGTCACGGTTGGTACCCCCCCCCCCCCCTTCCCCGCACCCCTCTACCCCCACATATAAGGGGTCCAGTCAGCTTCTCTGTACATATTATCCGTGGCTGAAATCTCTGCGTGACTCATACACAGCAGTGACATGAAAGGCAATAATTAGCCCCTTTGTTTGTTTACTGTGTGGTTATATTGCGAGGCCCACTCCTCCACGGGCGGGGAACAGCAGAAGCAGCCGGAATCTGCTGAGCAGGCAGCCCACGCGCGGACCCGCGCATCAACACGACTGCTACACGGCGCGCCTTCGCAGCCGAGGAGAGGGCCATTAACTCCCGGGCCCGGCCCCAGCCCCAGCCCCAGCCCCAGCCCCAGGCCGGGCTTACAGACCCCACCGCGGGCAGAAAGAGGAGTTAATCACCATCGCCCGGGGCGGCCACTCCCAGAGGCCTCCTAATTAACCGGTCCTGTAACCGACTGGTTCATTACCAAAACGCACGTGCGCACACATTTTCTGTCCAGTCATCAGAAATGTGTTAATTAACAGCCCCCCCCCACACACACACACACACACACACACACCCCTCCTGCCTCCGCCACAAAAGTAGATTTCACACAGAATAAAAAAATTCTAATAATGAGTAGAATAAAGACATACAATTTACACAGGAATCATGAGCACACCTGAAATGTGCACTGCACAATGTCTGAAGATCATGATGGCGCTCCCTGTGGAGAGAACAGAGGCCAACTATGCCCTCTGCTGGACACTCGCCATCAGAAACATACACAGGTCCTGCAGAAAAAGGCACTGAGCCAAGCCAGAGGACGGAATAATTACTTTGAGAAAATATCGATGCCTGTGTTTTAGATGCACGACTATGGCATACTTTAAGTCTTCTGTCACCCACATTCAATGAATCTGGGCGCGATAAAGTGTCCCTGAATCACCCGTACGGACAAGGGCCGGAGAGAGAGGTGACTGAGTGAGGTGGCTGAGTGACATCACTGCTCGTATCGGCCTGTTTTATACACCGAACGCTGGGTCGCGGAGAGGCTGCTGGGTAATACTCACGAGCAATAGAACGCGTGTGATTTTACTTCTTGCTTGAGGCAACATCTGATGAGCCTAAAAGCCCATCGCGGCAAAGGGCAAAAGGTGTGCGGGGCATGGCCCATTTACATTAGGAATGCAATGAAACAACATAATATTGAACAGGAATAAAATGTCACAAACAGCTCATCTGCGCAGAAAAAGATTGCTTCGAATAAGAAGGAGGGGGGGTAATTCTTCGGATATCAAAGGAAATGAAATATAATCTACATTGCTTAGATCATGACAGCAATATTAAAAAGAAGAAAAACAGCACACAAAGCAATCTTCCCTTCAGAAGGGAAACGATGAACCATGATTCAAACAGCAAAGCTGGAACAGAGTTACCCGTCTCATAAAGATACAATTTCCCCCGCCCTTTCATAAATCCTCCGCCAGAACATTTGAAATGGCTGTAAAGGATTGCCTTAATAAAACTCACACACACGCGCGCACACACAGACACACACGCCCACACACACACACACACGTCCACACACACACACACAGCAGTCTGTGCAGAGCAGGCAACTTAAAACTGGCACAACTGCCCCCCAAGATTCTATAGCTGTCAGCACTTCCGCGACTCGAACCGTTATTTTTCGCTTGGTTCAAATATATGCAGGTGAGGCGAGCCGCGCTTAAGAATTCCACTCTCCGCTGAAGTGGAAGTGTAGGCTCTGTCGAAGAATCGGCAGAATTTTAAAAATAACATTCCTCCGCGGAGACCATTGTATCTGTCGGCTGCCTTCTGTGCGCTGACGTGCGGCTCAACGGACATTCGCTCAATGGAAACATACCGCTCACATAACATAGCCGATAATAAAGCTACGAATCAGAAGGTTTTATCATAATTAGCCACGTACACACGCGGTGTGATAAAGCGCTAATCTCTGTATCGGTCAAGTGCAAATGCCAGCACAAGAGTCACAGAAAGAGGCTCTCTTAGGTGAACGACCAAACGGAGTAAAGAACACGCCAGGAGAGCAAAGGAGAAAATTGGAGCGTTCTGTCCAGCTGGATTGCATTTTCCTCTCTGCCCAGACACGTAATTACCAATAATTGCCTGCTCCTGCGGGCTCCAGAGCAGATGTTTGGTTTAATAAATGCATGAGAAGCAGAGACAGTAATTAGCTTCTCATCTGTACTCTGCGTCTCCCCAGCCGGACCGCAGAACTGTCGTTAAACACTACAGAGGAGCTGCTCTCCTCTCCGCTCCTCGGCTCGACCCCGACCTGACTCGCGTTCCGCTGAAGGGCCTGCGTAATTCACCACAAATGTGTACAGCGATGCCGTTTACATTCTGAGCGATAGAGAGCCACTCCAGCGAGCCACTTTTCCCGCATAGCAAGGTGATTTGAATAATGTCATTTAAATAGCCGTTTCCCTTTCTGTGAAAATGTGAAAATCCCATTGCACATGTACTGAAATTCTCTGTAGACTTTCAGCACAAGCCGGTGACTTGAAATCGGGACACTTTCAAATACCCGAGCCTACCCGAAACCACGCGGCATTTTTAGATAAATTAATTTTCTATCTGTTAATTTAACGATTATTATGCCAAATGAAGCACTAAATTCCCTGCAGGTATTACTTTGTTCAGAAAGAAGCGACTTGATTCACCCCATACTGCGATGGAATGACGCGCACTGCACATCTGGGGGTTGTCATCGTGAGCTTTTTGAGATCAACGTAAACAAACATTTCCCTCTGTTCCTATTTCTCACTTCAAACAGAGAGAGGATGATGAACAGAGCTAGTTTCTCCCAAGTTTTTTTTTTTTTCCAGGATTAAGAAGATTGATTTGTTCTGTTTTTTTTGTTTGTTTTTTTTTAAAGATGCAGGCGAGGAGCACTGTAAGCTTTCCTGACCTCAGGATGTATTACCTTAATAAGAGGAAGTTGTCAGGACATGTCCCCGACCCCACACTACGCTCTCGCCTTTACGCAGCTCTGCATTGTGGGTAAATCCCTTAAATGGAGCACAGAGCTCACCGCAGTCATCTTAAACAACACCGCAAGGCCTTACTGCACCTCCGACCTATTTTCTGAAATCAGTTACCATTGGCATTATTACCTCACAGCTTCCCATCACTCATGGTTACATCACAATCATCCTGCAGCCTATCCGAGGCCTCCTTACATCACAACCTTCCAGAATGTGTAATTACATCACAGCCTTCCCTGGGGCACTGTTACATCACAGCTCCCATCACTTCTCACTGCATCATGGCCTCTGCAGTGTCATCACTTTGGCACAGACTTTTCCCCTTGAAGCTCAGGCCTTGGTGCGCTTACAGTCCTTTCTGTACTGAACGCTGTCTGCCTTTTATCACAATCCACACTTCCGTACGTGTGACCACACTTACTGTATCATTTCCAGTCCAGGAAAACAGTCCTTATCCCTGCAATCACTGCATGGACACGTTGAAAGAGCCCTACCATTACAGGCGTGAAAATGGGATGGAGAGAAATGTAAATATAAAGAGATGCTGGGAGGAAAAGCAGCAGTTAGAGTCCCCCTAGTGCACCAGACACACTCAGGAGCTCTCCCTTTATCTTCAGGCTCAAACACGCCATAATTCTCCCGGCCGGCAGAAGGAAGGTGATAGGGCTAGAAAGGAGGTTGCCATCGGTTACTGCTTTAGTGGTTCGGGCGTGATTGACAGATCTTGCTCTGGTGACATCACGGGGGCTTGTAAGACTGTGTGAATGGGAGCATGGACAGGAAGCAGAGAGAGAGAGAGAGAGAGAGAGAGAGAGAGAGAGAGAGAGAGAGAGAGAGAGAGAGAGAGCGAGAGAGAGAGAGAGAGAGAGAGAGAGAGAGAGAGAGACGTTACTGGGCCTGGCTGCTTGGGGAGCAGGTTTTAATCTGTGTCAGGGCTAACTGTGCGACATGTCCAGACATTCTGCATTCATGTGCGTCTGGTTCCCAGGCTGCTTAACCACACAGCCCTCCTCCTCCACTGCCTGTAAGGTGAGCCAGGAGGGTGCCGAATATGAACTCTGCTTCTGCTGAACAGCTATCGTTACACTACAGTTGTTTAGCCGACGCTTTTATCCAAAGCAACTAACAGTTGATTAGACTAGGCAGGGGCCACTCCCCCCTGGAGCAATGCAGGGTTAAGGGCCCAGCAGCTGCAGTGATCTTACCGTGGCTACACAGGGGCTTGAACTACCAACCTTCCAGGTCCCAGTCAAACACCTTAGCCACTAGGGACCTTCCCTAGCGACTAACACCTTCCCCTGAAGCCCCAGCTTCCCTCACAGGGAACTTGCATGCACTGCAAAATACTATAATGTAAATGTGTGGACCTCTTTAAAATGATTAATTTCCAAGGGCATATATTCATGGCATGATAATGTATTGCAAGATCTTAAAGGAGCAATCATTTGGGGTGTCTCAGTGGCGCAGCCTGCAGAGCACTGACCGCATGCTCATTGTGAGCCGCGACGTCAACGGTTCGAATCCGACCATCTGACAATTTGTCGCATGTCTTTCCCTCTCTCTCGCCCCCATTCTTCCTGTCTCTATATACTGTCCAATAAAGCTGAAAAAAAAGGCCTAATAAAAAAAAAAAGGAGCAATCATTTGAACTAGGGCTGGGTATAAAAAAAAGGCTGTAGCTTATTCTTAAGGATATCAGTATGAATTCATGCAACTCGGTATGCAAAATTGTAGTACCGTCATCAACGGTATGTTACTGTTTTGCAACAGTAAGATGAAGAACTTGCAGTGTGAACTGAATTGTCTGCTGTGTAGGAAATGCACACCATTTAATTAAGAAATGTGACACGACGTTGCAAACAACGCATGCGGAGACGTTTGTGGGAACAGGTGGAGTCGTAATGAAGGTATGATTAAAGAAAAAAAGATGAAAGAAAGCTAATACGGCGTATGTTGCCGATGATCTTATTATGCTGAAAAACATTTTTGTAATCATAAATACGTTTTATCACTCAGTCCTACCCAGAGGTATATATATTTCATTTAATTACAAGCCTAGAAGCTTGCATCTTTTTTATTTTGCTTGAAGTAGCCTAACTTAATAAAATACTGAATACTAAAAAATAGTGTAAACTGATTGATCCTTATTTTTCCACAGTTCAGCTTATTTCAGCTTACTTCTCGTGTAATTTGTACTGGAAAACCATACTGTCATACTGTCAATAATATTACAATTTTTATTTCATATAGTTGTATGATATTTTCGCCATATCACCCAGCCTGTATATTCTGAACTGTTACTGAATGTATTTCAGTATATTTTGAGTATATTCCATTTCCGCTGGGCGTGCGAAGTTGACCACAGTGAGAGAGAGAGACAAACATGCAGCCCCTCTCCTCTGTACAAAACCAATTATTTTCCTCCAAATCAGCTGCTTCCACAGCTGTAGTGTGGGTGTAAGAGAGGTTTATCAGGTTTATTCCAATTAACAGAAATTGTTCCTCCAGCCCTTAATCACGCCGCATTGGCTACTGCTGATTACAACACAGAACCTGTGTGGCTTTACAAGCAGGGGCATGTTTTCTAAAAAAAAAACAGCATCATTACTTTCACCACACATCTCACATATACAGGACAATAATCACTCCAGCGATATGGAAACAAATGCACACCAAGGTCAGAGATCCCCTGCACACTATTCATTTCAAAGGATCAACATGCTGTATTAATAATTGATGTGATTGATGATATATCTGGAGGAAGTTCTTATCCAGGATAACTTCAGATACCACAATGAAATGATAGAATGCACATTGGAGAGAGGAGCACATAATTATAGCCACAGAATGGCCGGTAGCACAGTGATTGAGTATTGCTCCGGGAAAAAACACGGAAAACACAAACACGCAGCAGAACAAAGGCATAATTGCTTTAGCAGAGACCGCTTCCTTGAGAGCAACACGCCCACAGAACACTAATGGTAAATATGATAATGATGTAAGGTGAACACAGCCTTACATTGTAATGTAATGTAATGTAATGTAATGTACCAAATAATAATCCATATAAGCAATAATCCCTTTGCCATATTTGGGTCTGACGCAACATTCATGTTATTTATGTCAGAATAACAATCAAATTACTAAGCAGCTCTGCAGAGTCCCAAATGATTGAAGAGGGTTAAAGAAGCAAAGTTATTTTGGAGCACAATAATCCCAGGCTTCTGTTCAGTCAGAACTCTTATCTCCTGACAGTATCTGTCCTCCACAGAGCTTGTCAGTCTTTTACGGTGCATTACCATACCAAATACAAGACAGTGAAGTGTTAGTGTTTTTTTTTTTTTTTATAAATGAAAAGAATATCCCATTCATAAGCAGGCACCTGCAGAAGGCATTTGAAAGGTCCGCTGAATTACGGGAATTCCGAGACGCGGTCTGTAAGACAGAGCAGAAACACGTCTGGAGACGCTGTGTATAAGACAGCAGAAACACGTCTGGAGACGCTGTGTGTAAGACAGCAGAAACACGTCTGGAGACACTGTGTGTAAGACAGAGCAGAAACACGTCTGGAGACGCTGTGTATAAGACAGCAGAAACACGTCTGGAGATGCTGTGTGTAAGAGCAGAAACACGTCTGGAGATGCTGTGTGTAAGACAGAGCAGAAACATGTCTGGAGACGCTGTGTGTAAGAGCAGAAACATGTCTGGAGACGCTGTGTGTAAGACAGCAGAAACACATCTGGAGACGCTGTGTGTAAGACAGAGCAGAAACATGTCTGGAGACGCTGTGTGTAAGACAGCAGAAACATGTCTGGAGACGCTGTGTGTAAGACAGCAGAAACATGTCTGGAGACAGGGTCTGTAAGACAGAGCAGAAACATGTCTGGAGACAGGGTCTGTAAGACAGAGCAGAAACACGTCTGGAGACACGGTCTGTAAGAGCAGAAACACGTCTGGAGACAGGTTCTGTAAGACAGAGCAGAAACACGTCTGGAGACACGGTCTGTAAGAGCAGAAACACGTCTGGAGACAGGGTCTGTAAGAGCAGAAACACGTCTGGAGACACGGTCTGTAAGACAGAGCAGAAACACGTCTGGAGACACGGTCTGTAAGACAGAGCAGAAACACGTCTGGAGACAGGGTCTGTGAGACAGAGCAGAAACACGTCTGGAGACACGGTCTGTAAGAGCAGAAACACGTCTGGAGACAGGGTCTGTGAGACAGAGCAGAGACGCGTCTGGAGCAACTTCAGCGCCTGCAGCGCAGTGTTCCCGGCAAATCACCGAGCATTACGCTCATCCGTCATGCTTTTCCCATAAATCCGTCAGCACTCCAGGAGGGGCCCGCTCGGCCTCCTTCCTGCCCCGCAGGTGAGCCCCGCGCCGCCCACAGCCGCTTCTGCAGAAGGCCCCGCCCGGCACCTATCCGCAGGCTGGCCCTCGGCACGGCAGGCGGGCGCGGCAGTTGTGTAATGACACCGGATGTATCGATTTAAGCCCAGCGCACAAAGGGCGCCCAAAGTCTCTGGGCCACGCCTTTTCCCGAGGACATAGCAACAGTATCGAGAAAGAAGACAGCCCTTAAGACAACACGGCACCACTCCCTCACGTTGCCCAGTATCCCTGCCAAACACACGTCAGAATCACAGGCAGCAGAGGGAGGCAGGGAGGTTTGCCTGGGCTTCCTCAGAGCCAGGCAAACATAATCTCCTCATTATAATCTTCCGCTGATCCTTGTGTTTTCTGTCACTTTGAACTGGAAACAGACCTCAGACCGAGTCAACGTGGCTCACAGAAGGCTCACAGCTAGCCGCGTTCGCTAGCCGGACAAATCACTTTCCACAGTGCGATTTTCACATGCCTTCTCTGATATCACCTTGACAGAACCCACTCGCAAATGATTAACAAAAACAGAAAAACCTCCAGTGAAATAACAGTCACGCTAATCATATTTCTCTGAACCGTACACAGAAAATATCAATCTCTGATGCAGTCCACTAGCGCAGCAGCGGTAAATGAGAGCTTATTGCCCGTCAAAGCGTCACCTCAGCAGCGTTTGGAAGGAACTCGGTTTCCCCGCATTAACGGGCACGGTGCGTGTTCACACAGTGTGGCACTCACCCACGTTGATGACGTTTTCCGAGAGGAAGAAGTTGGAGTGCAGGGTGGTGTGGACGGAGAGAGAATCCGTGGGCTTTTTGCCGAGTCCGTGGCTATCCTCGGGGTCAGGGGAGCCCAGGGCCATCGTGCAGTCACCCCCAAATTTCAGCCTCCGAGTTAGAATCCCAGCAAAAGGTTGCAAAAAAAACTAACAAACAAACAAACAAACAAAAAAGCTGCCCAAATGTGCCTGCAATTACAGTCAGTGACCAGGGGAAAAAAAGCTGCCCAGATTGTTGGTCAAATTAAAGCAGTCCCAGGAGCCTGGAATGACGTCATGTACTCGTACGTGGGGGTCGCTGGAAACAGAAGCAGCTGTGGTCCGTCAGTCCCCCCCCTGCTCAGGCGATCAGCACCTCACCGCGCCGCGCAGTTCTCGAGAAACGGCCCGTTTTCCGGGAAACTTCTCCGCGCCGTCAACGGACCACCCGTCGGCAGGCCCCAGCAGGTACGGAGCGGCTTCCGGCCCGGGGGGAGGGCGATGACATCACAGGCCAGAGGTGCCGGCGTCTCTCGTGGTTTGCGCTCTCTCGGCGGCGCGGGAGCGGGAGAGCACTGCCGGGAGTCTCGCGGCACCGGGGGCCCTCCGAAAAATGCTGCTTCTGGGCCACGGGCCAAAAAAACCGGAGTGAGTCAAGACTGAGAGAGAGCCGAGGAGCCCAGACAGCACCTGTTGGAGGCAGACAGGGGGAGATGTTAGATATGCAGTCTATTAGCTGACTAACGTACAGCGGCAGCTGGCTCTAACGCATTACCGCGCGTTCCCCGCTCGGTGCCCACGCATTTCAGAGCTTCAAACGCCGATGGGTCCGGCGACGGGGGTTGTTCTGCATGCGTAGTTAAACATGTACGTAATGTTGATAAACAAAAACCCACGTATGTCATCCTGCAAGAACGAGATAGGACCTCGCAGATTAGGTGCAGATGTGTGTCAAGGCCATACCACCAGGGTGCTGAAGGTCGCCGCGCCGCAAACCTGTTTTTGTTTCAGTGATCTTTCCCGCTGGCGGCGTGACATCCAATAAACCTTTACTGTTCTCTACTAAAGGGTTTGTTGACTTGGGTGAGTTCCTGCATTGTCCTCACTTTGTTTCCACCGAGGGAAGCTGGCTCCTAACAATACGAGCAGCGTGATAACAGCGATTGTGTATTACTTAGCCTCTGCTTTTGCATACGCTCGGACCTGCAGTATTGAAAGAGCCTCACAGCAAGAGCCGCTCATAGTCTGAACACACCGCTCCTATATTTGCCTCAGAAAAACGCACAGGCAGGAGACCAGATTAATTCCGCAGCATCAGGTGACTGACAGACAACAATCAGCCAATCGGCGCTCATTAAGAATGAAGGGCCCCCATTGTATTGGACGACTGAGGGTATTCAGGTCTCATGTGACCAGTGTGTGTTCGCCTGTCATCCAGAGAAGCCATCCAACTGACACGTATTTAAATCAGCCTCAAAAGCACACCAAGTTCTCTTCCTGTGTATTGTACGGACACACTGGCATGAGCGTCTCCGTTTGCCCTGCCTCCAGCACTGCCCTGAGTGCCACAGACTGCTTTTCTTATGGCATCTCTTCCTTATTCGGCTATAAATATTGATAGGTTCCAAGTTTTACCATCACTAACTTTATTAGTGCCACTAATATACACTCACTGAGCACTTTATTAGGAACATTATTATTAGTTTCATGCGATTATCGAATCAGCCAATTGGCAGCAGTGCAATGCCTACAATCATATTGTAGATATGGGTCAGGAGCTTCAGATAATGTTCACGTCAACCGTCGGAATGGGGAAAAAATGTGATCAAAGTTACTTTGACCATGGAATGGTTGTTGTGCAGACAGAAACACATTGTTAATGAGAGACGTCAGAGGAGAAGGGCCAGACTGGTCGAAGTTGACAGGCAGGTGACAGTAACACAAATAGCCACACAGTACAACGGTGGTATGCAGAAGAGCATCTCTGAACATACAATGCATCATAACTCTAAGTGGATAGGCTACAGCAGTAAAAGTCTCAAAAATATCTAAAAATATGAATACCTAATAAAGTGCTCACTGAGTGTATTCTTCTGACACAACTATTTTTTGTAAATTGTCTGTTGCTGTATAACGCCCCTATAGTGTCTACAGGTGGGGGTAAAGCATACTCTTGCTAACTGGCTCAACCAGGGTCCCCACAAAGAGGCAGGACCATGCACCCACGAAAAGCCACCTCCCAGCTCTTTGTCATGACCGTAGACTGTACCTATCCACTCCACACACTCAGGTCTCCAGAGGTATTCTCAGTGCAGATGGCCCAAAATCTCTCCCGTGCGCATTGTAATGAACTAAAATTATCTTAAGAGAAGTTGTCCGTGTGTCCCTCATCGTCCTGAATTTGATTCCACGGAGAAGGACAACGTATCCTAACATCTGCACAGGCATCTCTTCATAACACTGTGACTGCGATGAGCGTGGAGCAGGGGGGTTGTTTTCCTGTGTAGTTCCCCTGTGGCAAAGCTCATATCAGCACACTGCACACAGCCACAGATTCAATTAAAACAAAACGGGGGAAAAATAGGTTATAGGTTCATTACACAAGATCCATCTCCATAATATATGGTTGGGGGGGAGGAGGGAGAATTCACAGATGTAATATAAATATGCAGAATGCTGCGGAGAACTTGGGGGAAATATTTTCAGTGTTGAGACGGACAAAAAAAGAACAAAAATGCTGAACCTGCCTTTCTACCGTGGAGGGGAAAAAAACAATAAATCGTTCATCTCTGCAAAATCCATGCTGCAGGAGGCAAACAAATTTCTATTCATGGAGGATAAATAAGCAGCTTGTGTCTCTACACGAGAGCCAAACACACACCCACTGCCTGCTTATGCTGAGAGACAGCAGGTAAAGTGTGTAATGCACACACACACACACACACACAGACACACACACACACGGGACGAAACACACCCCCATCATCACCCCTCCACCGCAAAATCAGCCGTGCAACTCAATTACGCCTTTCACCGCCGATCCATAACACAATACCCCCGTGATCCTTCACAGAATACCAGGGAGCGCAAACGGGCCAGAGGACCTTTAAAGCTGATGTGTCGGGCGCTTCCGAGCAATCAGCTTCCTTTAATTACACACAGGCATTCCTGAAGGACGGGCCTGATGTGCTATCCCAGTAAGTCGGTGATAAGCCCCCCTTAGTCTGACAGGATATACACGGAAGGCAAGGTTTGTATTATCGCTCACCCATCTTCTGATATAAATTACAGATTTAACAGGCAAATGTAGCAAGAACCATTCCATTGAATGTTCTACTGCAGAAAGAGAAGACACTGAATAGTTCTGATAGATCTTGAGACTCACTATACAGCTTGGCAGTCTTGCTATATATTTTTTATGGAAGTTGTGCTAACTGCTGGGTGAGACAAGCACAGCTCTGCTGGCTTCCCTCCTCCAGTCAGAGTTTATCAGCCTTAATCTTCTTTAGTCTGTCCTGTGAGAAAGGGTTCTTGTTTTTCACGGTTTCAGTTTTTATCACCGGTCTTGCCAGAGGGAGCAGGGAACACGTTTACTGCAGGAACGTCTCCCGTGAGCGGCAGAACCCAGCGCGGCTCTGCACTGCCAGAACACTCACAGCCCCTGCTCAGACTCAGCCCTAATTCACCCTCCACTAAAACGGCTCATTAAAAATGTAAACAGATCCGAGCACTTCCTCTCCTTTCATAACATCAGATTACATACATGGTTCAGAGGAGCGTCTCGGTTTTTTAATGGGAAGGTGGAGGGATTTTACACTGATTTGGTCAGAGAGCATGGAGGGGGCTAGTGCCTCTCCTGCCTGTGCTCCTCAGGACATGCTTATGATGTGGTTTGGCTTCTTTTATTTTGGCTAGAACTAATCGAGCAACAGAGGCGACCTCTGATGGTCCCTGTTTCCTGAACCTGGACAGCAATCTCATCATGCTTTTATGCAGATGAATCATATTAATAACGCAATTTACAAAACGGGACATGCTTGGTTTCGCACTTCAAAGTGGTACCTGGAGCCAGAATGCAGTTCATGTTGTGTCATGTGCTGTCTCTGTTAACCTGGCTGAGAAGATTACATCTGTGAGAAAATGGAGGCAAGAGAAAACGTCCTCTTTTCTACTTTTCAGAGTAAGTTGATATATTATAATAGCGCCATCATCTCCTAACAGCTACTCAGGCTGTTATAACAAATAATTTAAAAATCATGTCATGATGAAAGTTACAGAATAAATATCCGTTAAGACAGCTGTTCTGAGATTAAGGCGGATGGTGCATTATAAAAAGTTAACTTTTGATAAAGAGCCGGAACACCTCATATGACCCGTCCTCTCTGCATGCAGCAGGGTGGTTTTTCGGGACGCCGATCAAAACAAAGGCAGAGTAAGTGCATCTGTGTCAGCCTAATGATCTCCACCCAGCACATGTTCAAAGAGTTTTTTTCTCCTGTAATTTAGCCTCTCAGTCGCGCAGTGTTGTAGTGTGTCCTTATTACACCCGTGAATTACAACCTAGACCTTGCAAAAGCTTTGCTTGCTATACTATGGTGAGACATAAGCATTTTTTTTTTTAATGCAAAAATGGCACTGAAAATGATTAAATAACCAAATATAATATATTGTATTGTAGTCAACCCACCCTCCTGGCTTTAAGTACATGCATACATTGCACACAAGCACATACACGCGCACACACACATCAATGAGTGAATACTCCCTTGCCCGAGATGGGTGGGGAGTGTTTTGGCAAGACTGAGAAGCTTGACACAGAAGTGCCTTTGAAGTGGACAGTTCAACAGCCCGTCTATGAAATAAAAAGCACATATCTGAAGTCTCTGCTTCAGAACTTTAACTCAGTCAAAACAGTGTGTTTCATAGGATGAATCACCTCTTGTGGAATTACCCTCAGCCTCATTCCTTCATCAGGATGCACAGTGTACTGCAGTGTTTCTTTTTAAATTAGGTTTCTGACTTTTCCCGTTTTCTTCCAATTTAGTAGCCAATTAGAATCCATCTATTCCAATCGCCCGCGTGTGAGCTGGGGATACACCGCCTAGCCCCGGTCCCTCGACGGCCCGGATGGATCAGGTGATCCTGAGGACGGCACGGCTTCTCCAGGCCACGTCGTCCCGCCCGTGACCGTGATTCCCGAGGCACCCGGGGTGCTGTTATACGCGCCGATCTCACCAACCCCCCCCTTGCCCTCTTCCTCCCCCTGCCCTCAGAGCGGCGAGCCGCTCCATGTGAATTAATTATAACAAACTCGGCTTTGGCAGGGCCGGGAATCAAACATCAAGCACCGCAGTATTTCTGAGGGATATCTTCAGCCTGCCCACGGAGCCAATACCCAGACTGACAGGAATACCCTTCATTCATTTTCATAGTGACATTACCGGTGAGTCTACGCAATGTGTGAACAGCAGGGCTGGGAGACAGAGGAGACCGTCCTTCTGCACCGCGCAAGATCACTGTAAGTCTCGCTAGGACTCGGAACCGTGCTGTCCTCTCGGGTCCTCTTCACACTTGTTCCTGTGTTCAATCTGCACTTCATCATATGTCGCTCTGCATAAGAGCGTCTGCTAAATGCCTTGAAATGTAATGCCATTACCCATATCACAACAGTGGTCCCAAGGTCTGTTTTCACTTTTTCAACGTGACATCAAATAAGCCCCTTTGGCTGTATTCCATGAACATGAACATTATTTTAACAATTTTTTTTTCTCAAAAGTATGGGAGAATCCTCTCCTGATTTCAGTGACAACTTCGGCGCTGCAATTATCTGCTTCATTTACCCGGTTACAACATGTAAACGACAATGCGGCGGTGCTGCTATGCAAATTAGGCAAATTACAGACGACACAGCCATTACAGGTGGCCCAGGAACCATCTGGACTCGGTAAACAGCAGCTTGAAAATACGATGCCTTTCATGGGCAAGGAGAGCATAAGTATCAGATAAACACACACACACACACACATGCACAATACCCTTTTGAAATCTCTATCAATGACATCACCTTTCACAGTTTCCCATGCACATCCCAGCCTGGCCCCAAATTCCAAGAAGCTAATCCGACCGTGCAGGGGAGAGTCCTCCGATCGCTTCACCTGTGCGTCAGAATGCCTACGCTGACTTCCAGGAATGCGAGCGGGGATGAGCTGGCCTGGGAAGTGGTGCGCGCCGGGATAATGGACGCACAGTTTTGGGGGCTGGATGAAGGGGGAGCGCAGGCCCGGACGTGCCCCGTGATGCCACACCTGGGACCAGGTGAGGAGGCCAGAGATCCCAGAGAAGTGGAAACTCCCGCTCTTTCCGTTCACCGCAGGGCTCGTTCCAGAGGGATGACAAATCCGTCTGCCTAAACAGTCACTGTCTCAGAGGTACTGCTCACAGCTTCACGTGAAAAGTGTCACTAATGAGCGAATGCATCAATTCCCCCATAAAGCCACACTCCTGGATAGAAATAAACTCTGATTCTTAACACAGACTCACAATTAAATGGAAGTGCCGGCTGAGTTAATGGTGATTAAGACTCCCGTCAATGGTGAGGTAACATTCAGGGGAAAATGTCGATTGATAATTGATTGTTTTACCTCCGAGCGAAATTAAAGACGTGCAGTCTGACTTGTGGAAAGAATCACACTATCACCTCTCGCCCAGCCCTCTCCGCCTCCTCCAGAATCCAGGTTACGAGCCCACAGGGTGTTAAACCCTGACCCAAAAACCCGCCGTTATCCTTCGTCTCCAGTCATAACCTATAATAACCCACTGGAGATGCAGCTCCAGTTCAATAGCGGAGAAATCCGACTCTTAATTTATATTCATGTGGGGTCGGGACCTGAATAGTCGCTGACAGGGAGACAGTAGCTATTGTGTTCTGGAGCCAGATGGTCTGCGGACAGACAGGAAAATGTGAATATCTCTGCTTCTTTACTCCTTTCTCAGCCTCGTGCAGAAAGTGACCCACCTTCTGAGCTGACCGTCATTCACAACGCCCCATTATCCAAGGCCGGCATTTGATCATGCCTGACGTCTGAACCGTGAAACATTTGTGAAAAAACACCAATTAACCATTTTAACGCCATAACACCATTCTTTAACATGGGTTCGGTGTACACGGTCAGCTTTAACGACAGCACTAATGCTTCCGTCAATATACTACACTCTCCAGTCAGTGACTGTAAGAGTGTGACTAACAGCCATGATGGTTCAAGAAATCTAGCCAACACACTCAGTGACCACTTTATTAGGTAGACCTGTACATCAGCTCGTTAATGCAAATATCTAAGCAGCCAATTCGGCAGCAGCTAATTGCATAAAAGCATGCAAATATGGTCAAGAGGTTCAGTTGTTGTTTAGACCATTAAAACATTAGAATGGGGAAGAAATGTGCTCTAAGTGACTGTGGCACCAGACAGGGTGGTTTGAGTATCTCTGAAGCTCCTGATCTCGGGGTTTTCCTGCACCACAGTCTCTAGAGTGTACAGAAAATGGCGTGAAAAACAAAAGAACATCCAGTGAGTGGCTGTTCAGTGGGTGAAAACCCCTTGTTAATGAGAGAGATCAGATAACAGCCAGACTGGTTCAAATTGACAGGAAGGCGACAGTAACACAAATAACCATGCATTACAACAGTGGTATGCAGAACAGTGTCTCTGAATACATCAAATCTTTAAGTCAACGGGCTACAGCAGTAGTCTAATTAATACCTTTTATATTTGTATTACACAGGCAGGCTTCCTGGTCAACTGTGATTATTAGTGTGAGTCACTCAGTCAGTTCAGTGTGGTTATTTGTGTTAGTCACTCAGTCAGTTCAGTGTGGTTATTTGTGTGAGCCACTCAGTCAGCTCCGTGTGGTTATTAGTGTGAGTCACTCAGTCAGTTCAGTGTGGTTATTTGTGTGAGCCACTCAGTCAGCTCAGTGTGGTTATTAGTGTGAGCCAGTCAGTCAGTTCAGTGTGATTATTTGTATGAGCCACTCAGTCAGTTCAGTGTGGTTATTAGTGTGAGTCACTCAGTCAGTTCAGTGTGGTTATTTGTGTGAGCCACTCAGTCAGCTCAGTGTGGTTATTAGTGTGAGTCACTCAGTCAGTTCAGTGTGATTATTTGTGTGAGCCATTCAGTCAGCTCAGTGTGGTTATTTGTGCTTGCCACACGTGTTCTTTCAGCTGTTTCTCATGCTACATCAGCGGGGAACACTCACACAGATAAGGCCATGATTTCCATTACGATGTCTCCAGTGCAGGGCCTTATGAGGCTTATCAGCTTTTGTTCCATGGACCCAACTACTCTATGCATAAGTCCCCAAAGGCAGGATCAGATATGATCTAGAGGAGATCTGAGCCCGTCTAAAGTGGTCCAATCCTCCAATGGGGTTTCAAAGGTGCTGGCAATTTTACGGTCTGCCCTCTCAAGCGATTCCCGTCCGGTAACTGAGAAACAGTAAAGTCTCATTACATGTTTCATCTTATTATTGGATCCTGCAGGTTATCTAAGGTTATTCAAACACACTTCCTGAAGCACACACTGTGACGGAGAAAGTGGCACTTTGAAAAGCCCTCGTGCCAGCAGCTCAGACGTGGGGGGGTATCACCCGAGGGTAGAACGGAGATCGATGAGAGAAGGGTAGTTCCCTCACATCCCATCACCTCTCTGAACACAGATCATTTTCTTTACACACAAACTGCGTCATATAATTTAAAGTTCTACATGACAAACACTTGCTGGACTTCATGGTCTCCATGAAGATGGAAAGTTCTGGAAGCATGTCCGAACGTCTACATGGACTGAACAGGGGTATGAGACAATGGTCCTGAAAGGTCGCAGTGCCTATTGTTTTCTTTGTGCTTTCCTTGCAATCACCGGTCACTTTTCACCTGGGAAACCAGGTCTCTGAACTCTTGTACCAATCCGTGACGTAAATAAATCACTCAATTGCTGAGACACACTGAAAACCTGCAGACATCACGGCCCTCCAGGACTGCACACACCTGCAATAAAATAGCACTGGTTCTCAGCGTGCTGACATCCAGCGGCTCAACTGCACAGTTTCTGAAACCCTGCGTCCCAAACTGCTGCCCTGGGACGCTAACACATAACAGCATTTTATAACGGTATTTTACCGTACACGGGACATTCTGGCCTGACCCTCGCTGAACCGGGAGGTCGATGTTTTCTGAGAACAAGCCATAAAATTTAAGAAATAAAACCAGCTCTCTGATAAACCTCTCTGAAGGATTTTAAACAAATTGCCATACCTGTTCCACACAATACGTTTTCATTCACCGCCTAACACGCAAAGCATGCGCTTGTGCCTGCTATTTTCCTGACGGGGGAACATAAACTTTGTCAGTGACACAGATGGGAGGGTGTTTCCTGCTTAAACACACCGCTTCGCTGCAGATTTACGGCAACGCAGGCACCTCTAGCCTCCCGTACGGTGGGGCGGGTTTTTAAAGAGCCGGCAAATTTACACCCCCGTTTGAAGAAGATCTCCGAGGAGGGTCATCTCTCGTGTAATGGGGCTGTCTTGTACGGGCAACTCAGCACTTCACCGCACAGAGTCCATAAAACACCCGCCACACATCAGTTTACAGGTAGAGAGCAGAAGAATCTCCAGCACAGAGCATTATATGAAGCCTTTAACTGAAACTGCTTTGTGTTGGCATGTGGATCTCCAGTTTTTTTCACTTATTCACACAAAGCACGGTAATCTGTACACATCCGAGGAACATCTAGCCCAGCAAACCCAATGTAAGAAAATTCACACTTTTTATCCGGGCTCCCCAGTGCTGTATACTCCATTTAACCTGAGGAAACTACTTCTCATGCTTTCCACTGTTACTGTATAACTTTTCCGCGCATGTTTACGACCGAGAGCCTGCTCCCACTGGACGGCTGAACCCGAGAAAGCTACATGACCCACTTGAAACAAACTCTTCTCGGGATCAAAGTGTGTTACGCCTCCCTGGAGCGTTTGTGCGCAACTCCTCTGTGAATTCACAAAGAGAAACCGGCGGTTGGGATTACAGTACCTTCCCGAGAGAGAGAGAGAGACAGCAGGCAGATTCAGTGTAATCTGTGAGACACAGACCGGTTTCTCCAGCGTTGGTATACTGCAGGCTGCGCGGTCAGCAAAGCGTACTCCTCTCGCCTGGGCTGGAAGCGTCCGACTGCCGTCCACGCACACGGAGAATGGCAGCAATGTTCCCGGCTCCAGGAAGTTGTTTCATGTCATTTGAAAGCGCTTTGTCTGAAGTGGGTGTTCCCTCTTTTGAGTAACAACTAAACCGCGTCTTGACTGGGAGCTTGCAAGTGACGACAAGAGCAGGGAACTGTATGAAAGTTAACACCGGCGTAAACACTGCTCTACAAATGTTCAAAAGGGGTTTTGTTGGGCTGAAAGAAAACCAAAACAAGTGTCAGTTTTCTTAAGGGCAAAGAAGAGTTTTTGAATAAATAAAAAAAATTCTGAGCTTAACAGCAACCTCACAGCATGCATTTTGATACCCACAGATTTGTAAAATAATGAAGGTATTATATTTTGCAATGTATCCTGTAAGAAAGAACTATAACCGTATCCTAGAACCGGAAAGTTTTTCAGAGAGTGACACAAGCTGGAGTGAAACCTGGAGCACTTGTATACACTGCATGTAAAATAACAAGACTCAGTTCTCAGTTCTATGTCATTTTCTACATGTATAGGTTTTATACTATGCTTTTGAATGCTCTATTTTTTTTTACTTTTGGAGAAGTAGAAAGGACATAATTTATTGATCACAATCCTGGCTGCTTCTACCATCTCCACCCACCCCCTCTTTTTCTTTTACTTGGAGGAGCTTGGCTGATGTACATTGGTTTTCCTTCTCTATATCCTATAATATATTAATACACTCAGTTGGCAATGCCCAATATATGTCATATATTAATCATTATTCATTATTAATATATATATAAAGATACATGTTTTTTGTTTTATTGTGCTTTGCTTCCATAATATTTTGTATTTAATTGGAGATATTGCACTCTGGGAGGAGAGGAGACCTCAATCCTAAAGGGTCATATGAGAAATTGACTGTGATGGCAAAACAGTAAGGGGTTTCTTACATTCCAGCATATTTGGAAGACAAATATTGTTCCTTTGGTTTATTTACAAGTAAAATGGTTTCCAGCCTCAGCCTTTGGTTTCAGGGGCAGGAGAAAGGTCACGCGGTCTTACAAAAAAACAGGGAAAGAACGCAGACCATTTTTACGGTGAGAAATGCATAGATGAAAACAGAGAAAGGTCAAGGCTTCCTCTAAACATGATTCCGTTGTGACAAATGTCTGTTTGATTAAGTTAGAAATGCCAGTTCATTTTTAAACAATGTTTTCCTGCAATACACCCACAAAAATGAAGGGATATATTTCTCTCTGTCTCTAAAAACAAAAACAAATGCAGCCTCTACATCTATATTATGTGAAAACTAATCCTTGCCTTTTTTATTTCTGAAGGTTGAGATGTAAAATCTCAATCTGTTCTAAAATAATTCAATAACATTTTAAAGGAACCAATTGTGTTTCTCAGCAATGAGCCTACAAATGGTTGAATTGAATGATGTGCGCATTATGAAATAGCCTCTGTGGTTTCCCCGTCACAAATGGAGCATTGAATAGCTGGGGTTACACAGTACCATGACTGTCTGAGCAAATATGCCTGTGTACCGAACAATTTACATGGAACACTCCTTTGTTCAGCGTTAATGAAAACAGTGAACTCTAAACTTTGTGTAATGACTGCTTCATTGCGGAGTGTATTCACAGAGAGGTCTGAATGTCAGCCGACAGAGCCATGGCTGCAGTGAAGCTTCGTAGGAGCGTCTTCACAGGGCCAAAGTCCTGCCACAACTGCTTCCTGAGCGACTAGCCCGGCCACACCGCCGTGCTTTATTGCACTGTAAAAGTTAAACAAATATTAGCGTTCAGCAGCGTTGATAAGGTGGAAGTACCTCACAATTTCTGCACTGTTTTGAAATTCAAATTTTCTTATACCTGTTAGCTATTGACAGACCGGGGGCACTGCTGTTCTCCAAAGGGGGAAGCAGCAGCAAACAGACTGATTTCATGCAAAGCAGGCCCAGGCCATCCACATGACGGAAACTCAAGTCTCTGTGTAAACACGCTGAGAAACGAAGCCACGGTGCAGAGCGACTCATTTCCCAAATGTACCCTGAAAGTGCAGTAATGTTATCTTTGGATCCAAATGAGTACATTTTTTTGCTTGGAAAAAAAAGTCATTATATATTGCTGGCTTGGGCTACAATTACATGTACCTACTGTATAAGGTAGCAGCCCAGCAACAAGCATTTGTACCTTTTTAGGCACTTTTTGTACCTGTATATCTGAGCGTGAAACGGCGGGTGACTAAACAGCTCTTCTGCAGGTGTTGCTGGGGCTGAAGCGTTTCCTTTTAATTGTTCCCGCAGCCTCCTGGGGACGTGCTGTGAGTAATGGCCTGTCTGGAGCCTCACAGCTGCCGGTGCGGACCGCGCTAAAACAATCCCCCGTTTCTGCCTTCCGACGCCTTACAGGTGACCCGTGACACAATGCGGGAGAGGAGTGCTCGCGAGGCCCTGCACCGCCGTGACGGATGACAAATAGGTCTTCAAGCATAATATCGAATGGCACCCATTTGGACGAAGGTATCTGTAAAGCAGGTAAAGAGTGCTTTAGTGCTCTTGCTCATCACCTATAAAATTTTATATGTTCTTAACATCAAATATGCAGTAATTATTTTACGCCTCGATATCTCCGATTGTGAAATTTAAAACCAAACAACGCCGGCCAATGAAAGCTCTGAAACTTCAGTACAGAAGTGACATCACTGTATCTACAGCTGGAAGTGGCGATGAAGTCCATTCTAACATATCAATGAAACGTGTGTCTTTAGGTTCCTGTAGACAGCTACACAACCACTGCAGTTCACCTGGACAAAATGGAGTCAATGCTAACATATCAATGAAACGTGTTTCTTTAGGTTACTGTAGACAGCCACACAACCACTGCAATTCACCTAGACAAAATGGAGTCAATGCTAACATATCAATGAAATGTGTGTCTTTAGGTTACTGTAGACAGCCACACAACCACTGCAATTCACCTAGACAAAATGGAGTCAATGCTAACATATCAATGAAATGTGTGTCTTTAGGTTACTGTAGACAGCCACACAACCACTGCAATTCACCTAGACAAAATGGAGTCAATGCTAACATATCAATGAAACATGTGTCTTTAGGTTACTGTAGACAGCTACACAACCACTGCAGTTCACCTGGACAAAATGGAGTCAATGCTAACATATCAATGAAATGTGTGTCTTTAGGTTACTGTAGACAGCCACACAACCACTGCAGTTCACCGGGACAAAATGGAGTCAATGCTAACATATCAATGAAATGTGTGTCTTTAGGTTACTGTAGACAGCCACACAACCACTGCAGTTCACCTGGACAAAATGGAGTCAATGCTAACATATCAATGAAATGTGTGTCTTTAGGTTACTGTAGACAGCCACACAACCACTGCAGTTCACCGGGACAAAATGGAGTCCATGCTAACATATCAATGAAACGTGCATTTAGGTTACTGCAGGCACCCACACAACCACGTTTCAATCAGAAATATAACCAAACACTGCCCAGAATCAAAGAGAATATTCCATAAAGTGATAGCCACAGAGAATGAAAGAACATGTTGTTTCAACAGATGTACATTCTATATGCACATCCAAATTACATAGGGAATTAATCCGTTCTTTTTGCCAAGAATGGAATTCATTTTCCAAAAAAAAAAAAAAACTTTTTGCAAAATAATGAACAGTGAAAATGATAATGTCCTCAGAGCAAATTAAAAATACTTATTCAAGAATTACCTCAGATGCATAAAACAGCTCAACTACACAGAGCAAATGACTTTTATACTGCCGCGAGTAACGCGATTAATTGGATGAAGTGGGGATATGACAGATTATGTTTCTTCTTGGGGCTACAGTACAATAAATTGTATTCCATTACTTTACATAATTGTATAAAACACAATTCTGAATGCATGAAGGAAAAAAACCCGGGAATGAATGGTGTGATGTTCTATACAATGGTAATGCTGATAATCTTTCCACTTACGATATGTACTGTTCACATTTGTACTATTGTCAAATACCCACATTGTAGCACAAAATGAGAAGAAGAATATGTTTTTGAAGTTGTTGTTCGTGGTCAAAGCACCACAGGTGCAAGGAAACTATCACTTTTGTTCTGGTTATTTTTTATTTTTTATTTTCACTTTGGAAAAAATGGCCCTAAAATCCACAGGGGTGCTCAGCAAACTCACCAAACCTGCCAGTGCAGTGTAGAGGTCATTAGCAGTGCTGGCTATTTTACACAGCTTTGTTTGCTCATCTTTATCAAAGGTGGCAATCATTTTGAAGGGCACGATACACATGCAGAATTTGCACTCCGGCTCTGTTTGACCCAAAGGCACAACATCACGGTCCACCGATGCCTCTTTCCGTCTGTGTACGACGAGAGAACGAGGGCCCTACATTGTTGCCTGGTTACGTTCACGTAGAGCATTCACTATAGAACCTTTAGAAAATTTTTACCCTGTTTGTGACTTTAACTAAGGTGGCAGTGGGGAATCCATGTGGCTTGTGTTTGAGGATCATGTGTGACCATTGTCCTTCTTGAGACTCTAATGCCAGCCTGTTTGGAGGAACATATTTGCCAGATTGTGAATTATTGCCCAGACCCTGGATTGTGAATTACTGCCTGGACTATAAATTGTGTTTGTCCTTTCCCTGTAGGAAATTTTATTAAAGTGCCATGTTGGCCCATCCTACATTTGATTACAATTGACCTCCACATACACAATATCCCACAAATGTATAATACACGGGTGCTATTGACACATTAGAAGAAAAAGAATACGACAAGGTATGCCCATGAACACAACCTCCTCCTTTCCTAGGCTTTGTCTAAACAATTAGCTAAGTTTAATGTCTCATAGGTAATTAACCCACTCAACCGTAGCGCATCATCCATATTAAAAGTCCATTTGATTTCACTGAACAAATTATCACACAATTTCCAGCAGAATGGACCATATAAATCAAAATGATATTAATTTTCTATTTCACTGAAGTGGCGCGTATGTCAATCCTTTTCTCAGTGGAGGATAACTCATCAAACCCAAGTCTTCGAAACAGAAATTACTCACATCTCTTGACCAAGACCCACTGAAATATGTGCCCAGCTGGCCAACCTGCTCTCATCCATGTTAAGCAGCCCGTTCCATAACCAAGCAATGCAGACTTTTCCTCCTTGGGTTTCCACCCAATATCTCCAGCTATTGCCAATGTGGGTGTACACTGTACTAATGAATAACTAATGAATCCAATCTCCCTGTTGTGCACAGATTCACAACCTGAGAAATTCCTAGAAGAACCCCAAACTCCAGCTGCCTAGTCAAACTAGGACACACACAGACCTGGGAGAGTCTGGAATTAGTATGGAAACAGTTGTCTTTTAAATGATTGCATTTGTCAGTGATTCTCCCCAAAGCTTTGCCTGCTGAGTTGGCAAGAACCATATCTCCTCGAATGAATGAATGTGTTAATCAATAAGACCTAAATATGAGTTTGTGAAATGTAATCGTTGGGCTCCAGAACACAACTGGCAGTTACTGAGGCAGTCCCCAGAAGGGAATTATTTGTTTTCTTTCTATTCATGGAGAGCCTCCATTTTTACACACATCTATTTGCGTGGGAAAGCATTTTTTAGTATGACGTCCTCTGATTCTGACCATAAAACAATGTCATCAGTGTATAGAAGAATGCTCACCATTTGTCTTCCACAAATGAGCCCACAGTTCATAAGGACTTAATTTCTCTTGCCAAGTCATTTCTATAAATTGCAAATAGGGTGGGGCACAGAACATCTGTATTCTGTATACACGTCTGTATTATTTCCATTGTTGCGTCTGCTAAGCCACTTACAGGCTGGCTGAAAACCAGAAACCTGTCAAAATTTACATCCAGGGATGAGTTTTTTTTTTTTTTTTGAATAAAAGAAGCAGAAGAACCAGTTTGTTACCCATGCTGCCTTTGTCTTAGTTTGGTCAGCAAGGTACAGTTATACTCCTACTATTGTGTTACATATGGAACAAATATGCCTGAAGCTCTCATAAAGCTTATGCTCTTATCCAAAGCAACTTACAGTTGATTAGACTAAGCAGGGGACAATCCCTCCTAGAGAAATGCAAGGTTAAGGGCCTTGCTCAAGGGCCCAAGGGCTGTTCAGATCCTATCGTGGCGACACTGGGATTTGAACCACCAAGCTTCCGGGTCGCAGTTTAAACAACATATCATTTTAAACCACAGAGACATAAGGTCATAAGTGTAGTATAATATTTAGGAGACTGAGCCTGTAACATGGAGGTTGCAGGTTTGATCCAAAGGAGGGGTACTGCAGTCATACCCTTAAGCACATTAACCTGACCTGCTTCAGTTAAAATCCAGCTGTATGAATGGATAGTATGCAAGGAATGTCAGCTGTGTAACTCTCTCAAGATAAGATCATTGATGTTGTCGTTGAACACGTTTTGTATTGTTTATGTTCTGTCATCTGGCAGCACAATGTGTCAAATCCAATCACTTTTAAAAATGTAAAACTTTTATTAAAAATAATTGAGGTGAAAACCACTCAGACAGAGAGCTCTGGTTTGCTTTTGTAACAGAGTAACTTTTTCTTTTTTTTTAAGCAGCGGAAAACAGTCGAGCAAAGAAGCAAAGCGTGTATCCCTCCAGTAGTTAGAGCGTTATTGTGTTAATAAGTCTTGCCAATCCCCTACGCAAAAGCACACCTCAGCTGCCTTCCAAGGTACTACAACAGCAGGGGTAATTCTCTTACCTCTGAATTCTGATCTCCTGATACAACTCCACTGCCGGTCCCTTGACTGCTTGCTGTGTGTGCAGTCTGCAACACCTAGCTTAACCCTGTAGAAATAGCAAGTAACTCACGACCCACCACCTCCCCCTGAACTATAAACAAAAAAAGTTCCCTTGTCTGGGACATGCAGAAAATGAGCTCCAGTGAGTTTCCAATCAAAGTGTTCAGAAATAACTTTCCTGACTGTGAAGGAGAGGCAGGGGAGGACAATAAATCTGCGGACTGAACCCAGCAGGAGAGGGAGAGGGAGGGGGGTGGAACACCTTGTGGATAAAAGCCTCCGCTTGTTTTTGGCTTTATAGAAATAACAAAGAAACTGGTTCAACGAGTAGCAGGGCAGATCCAGAACTCACAGTGAGCGAGTGTAATCTCAACCCACACCAACGAAACAAAGAGCACCACAGAACGGCCCAACGTAGCAAGGGGAGATCAAGTTCTAAGGCATACAGGACATGTTTTGAATTGACATGCCTAAGTAATAGCAAATAGCTTTGTTGTTGTGGTTGTTGTTGTTGTTGTTTTTATCTAACGTTAAACAGGCTAGCTGCAGCCATAAAATGAAGGTAGCATATGCCGTCTGAGGACATAGCTTATGTGGAATGACGCCGGAATCAAAATGACAGCTAACTTAACTAAATTGGAAGCATCACTTAAAACGAAGTGATAACATGTTACTTCGACAGCTTATCGTCAATTACAATATTATTTCTATATTTCTTAGGAAAGTCGGTATGTGTAACAAAATGCTTAAACTACAACGATGTGCGGACAGACAGGCAAAATGTATATCATTCCGTGACAAGTTATCCTATTGTCCAGAGAAGACCCAATTTACTAACAAATAATCGTGGCATTTAATGTGAATGTGTTCACGCTAACCTCCTGTTGGTAGCGCTGTCAAATTCTATAGTCTTCTTTTCGCTATCGCCGGTACTGCTCTTGCTAATGCTCGTCTCCCGTTCAGCTGCATCCGGCTTGCTTCCTTGTCATACTGTAAGTCACGGTTGTGCATTGCAGGTACGATTGTAAAGTAAATAAACATATATTATAAACGTTAGCTAGCTTACCCAGCTCCAGCGTGGTTAACCCAGTTTATGGTCAACATTGCGCTGCTTAACGTTTACAATTAAAACACATATTTGTTTGCTACAACGGCGGTTGTATGTGTATGGAGTGTGATGGCTAAAATATGTATTCCAGTCGCGCACTTGTTTAGAACAAATTATTCTACATATATGTTTTTTAAAAATAATATACATGTTTTCAAGATAGTTGAACACATGCAATAAGTTAGCTATTCCACGTTGCAGAAATGCCCCTGCTTCCTGCAAACCAACCGCAGTTCATCCGCGCAAGTCAGAAAGATGAATATTACCAGAACTGTCTGCGGAACAATGCCAACGAAGCATTTCAAACGTTTGCAGGCAAGTAGAGTACTAAACTCATGTGTCAATAATCAACTAAGCCAGTAGCCGTGAAACATAATTTCCATTCAAGGCTTATTTTAGTAACTAGTAAACTTTGTTTATAACGTGTTTATTTCTGTTTCCTTTGTGTTTTAAACAAACGAATTTTTTCTTTCAATAAAAGATCATCCCTGCTTATGAATATTTTTTTTTTTAACGTTTTAGCAACCTAGCTATATGTGATATAATTCTGTTCCATTCTGATTTGTTTTGTCCAGGCATTTATTTGTGTTTTGTGCATATATTGGCTATGTATAGACTGTTATTGTACCTATTCCTACTATATAGGGTAGTGTCGTGCTTGTAATTTCTTTGCATGTCATGTTTATTATTGATTAAATTTGGGAATAATGCAGAATATATTTGTTCAATGCTTTTAATTTACATCCCATTTAGGGTCCAAGAGATGGCTGCAATGGAGAAAAGAGATCGAGTTAGTGTCAGACCTGGCCTATTACGGTTTAACAACATTTGCAGGTATGCAAAACTCACTTTCTGCTCTCAGTCATTAAATGTTCTTGTGCTTTGCGTATAAAACTTGATAGCGAAATCCCTCTAAGAATGATTACGGCTACATCTAAATCATAGCACTACGTCTAGTAGCATTATGCATGCCATTGAAGCAGTGGCATTGCTCCAGGCGGGATTGTATCCTGCTTAGTCTAATCAACTGTCAAAAGTGGCTTTGGATAAAAGCGTCAGCTAAATTACATGTAATGTAATGTAATGTAATGTGACTGTTTCCAATCAGGGTACCAGACACTCGGGGAAGAGTACTGTAACATCGTGCAGGTGGACCCCACCAAACGCAGAGTGCCCTCGGTCACCCGTAGAGGGGTTCTGGTCTTGCTGCACAGCTTCACGCCCTACCTCCTGGACAAGGTCCTGGTCTGCCTGGAGAATGAGCTGCAGGCTGAGAGCATCCAGGCCCCGGGAGGCCAGAGCAGGCCGCCCTCGCGCTGGAACCCAGCCGCCTGCCTGCGGGCCAGGATCCACGGCGCAGTGGGGCTGCTGACAGAACCGCAGAAGAAAACCTTGCTCCCGGTCCTCTACGCTGTGCAGCAGGGGGTGACCATCCTGCACAGGGTTCACGTGGCCCTCTTCTACATCAGGGGTGCCTTCTACCACCTCGGGAAGAGAGCTGCAGGCGTCAGTTATGTAGGTTTGTCACTGTGTGTCGCCACCCGTGTGACTGACAAAACATATCGCTCTCAGAAACTTAAACAGTGCCTTCTTTCGTTAATCTAGTTAATCTGGATGACTCAATTCATGTTTTTTCGATCTGGTCTGAACTCATCCAAACAATATCCTGATCCTGTAAAGATCCCTTTGCCTGGGCAAGTACGGCAGTGCCTTTTTCACTGGGTGATCGACCCGTAAACTCACACTGGGTTATGAACTCAGTGTCTTTCATTTAAACATGAATTAAGATCGAAGTCGGTTAGAAGCATGATTGTAATGACAAATATGTCAAATTATGCCTCTCTGGTGGTATCCCGCATTACATTTCAGTATATAAGACAAAAAATAAGTGCACACCAAAAAGGTTTATGCGAGGTACTGAGTCGCAGGAACAATTCAAAGTTTGTAAAGAAGGGACTCGCACACTCACTCTATGCTCCAAAAAATGCATAGAGCATAGAGTGAGTGTGGAGACACCTAACCCCCAAATGCTCCTGACGAGCTGGTCGGCGCCTTGCATGGCAGCCAATCGCCGTTGGTGTGTGAGTGTGTGTATGAATGGGTGAATGAGAAGCATCAATTGTACAGCGCTTTGGATAAAGGCGCTATATAAAATGCCAACCAGGTACAGAAATGGGACCCGGAAGGTTGGTGATTCAAGCTCTGGTGTACCCACGATAAGATCCACACAGCTGTTGGGCCCCTGTGCAAGGCCCTTAACCCACATTGCTCCTGAGGGGGGGAATTGTCCCCTGTTTCGTCTAATCGACAGTAAGTCGCGACAGCTAAATAACCGTAATGTAAAAAATCACCGTTGTGTCTAAAACCGTAACATGGCCTCCCTCTTGCTGCGCGGCTCCACAGCTGCGTGTGCATGGCGGGACCGGTGACGACCAGGCCATCCGCGCCAGTTACCGCCTCCTGGGCCTGATCTCCATGCTCCAGCTGGGCCTCACGCTCGCTCTGCAGCTCAACAACTTCCGCCAGAAACAGAGAGCCAGGCAGGAGTGGAAACTCCACCGGAACCTTCCCTCCAGGTACGCCCTCAATGGAAGACACAGTTATGTACTTTTGTAAGTCGCTTTGGATTAAAAGCGTCTGCTAATTGACAAAAATATAAATATAAAAGCCCCGGGGCAATTCAGTTCAATAATGGCGGGACTTTTATTGCTCAAACAAGATGGCTGTCATCAGCCAATCAATTTTCAGCTGTATGGTGATTGGACCCTGTTAATTACCACTTTACTTCATTTTCACTACATGAAATCAATTTTTTTTTGCACCCACAATATGGATCATACCAGAGATCAGCTTGTTTTTACCAACCAGCCCATTATTTGCATATAAAAAAAATTGTTTACAATTGTTTAAAATGTTGAATTTCATTACTGTGACTCAGGAATGGCGGTCTCCCTTATTCTGTTTCCCAGTGTGACGCCTGTGGAGGCCCCAGCCTCTCGAACCTCCCGCTGCATCCTGTGCCTGGAGCAGAGGCGGCACTCCACCACCACCCCCTGTGGCCACCTGTTCTGCTGGGAGTGCATCACAGAGTGGTGTAACACCAAGGTGAGTTACCGGGGCAACCTGTCGCCTTAGTGCCTCATGGCTAAGGTGCATGACTGGGACCTGGAAGGTGTAGCCATGATAGGCCCTTAACCCTGCAGTGCTTCAGGGGGGATTGTCCCTGGCTTAGTCTAATCAACTGTAAGTCACTTTGGATAAACGCGTCAGCTAAACAACAAATTATTATTATTATTATTATTATTATTATTATTATTACATCCCCAGCACAGCGTATGGTTTCTGTGCAGCATAATATTGTTCATTTTTATTTTTATTTTTACAGGCAGAGTGTCCCCTGTGTCGTGAGAAATTCCAGCCTCAACGATTGGTGTATCTAAGAAACTACAAATAGATCAAGAGGAGGAACTGCTGGTAGCACAATCGCATGACTAGAACTGCTTTAATCAATTACATATTTAACCCAGTACATGGGGAAGCCAGTGAATGAAACTTTAGTTGCCAATGGAAGTTGGACTGATGCACTTTGTTAAGTTCATTCATTGCTCTGGATGAACTGTCTGAGAATACCTATTCTTGCAGAGAGATGCAGAAAGCCAAAACAAATGTTCCTTTTTTGAGGGGAAAGAGTTAAATTATGTGATGAAATGCCAATTCATTGGATAACTTGTGTATGACAAATAACTTTCATTAATTTGACAGTGATTGTGTTTGTAAATTCGAAGTTGGACTGCATCAGTCCGTTTAACTGTCTGTTAATTGAAACTGTAATAAATGTATAATTTCAAAATATTAATTTTTGTATTTTGTATTGTAGACATGTTCAAAAATGCAACCCAAATAAAATGTCAAATGTCCAAGGACCAGCTTATCTATCGTTATAATTAACCAACATGGAGAGAGTTGCTGTGTGAATGGACAGTAAAATCAGAACATAGACTAGGTAGGGTTTTAAATGGTCTTTTGCTTACCTGTGCTGTAGTCTAAACCAGCTGTTGACGGAAGCGCTCTTTGTAGGAAACAAATTTCCGCAAGTGTCTTCTGTGTTTTGTGATGTCTTTTTGACCTACAACACCTACTGCTTTACTTATACTTGGGAAATAAGACACTGTAAAACGAAATATGACCAATAGACTTTAAATTGAAGGCAAGCAGCTATCATTTTGTTTAGCGTTAATAAAATCCTGTCTTCAGTGTGCCTGGCTCATTTGTCTCCTCGTGCGACTGTAGCGTAAATTACGTCAGATAATGTAGCTACACATGACATTACATTATAACCATTAAAGTTTTGATTGTTGACTTGCTAATGTCAGCGTCTATAACGGTAATGTAGGTGCATTCAAACTTTTTACTAGTCCACATTAATCAGCTAGGATGCTTTTGTTTTTGTCACGTAGCCAGCAAGTTGGAAAGACAAGGTAACAGGCTATGGAACCCCAACTGTCAAACTAGCCAAGTAGCGCTAGCTTGTTGCTAGCTATAACTGCCGTCTTGGGTGACTAACGTCACATTTGAGATGAAATGGTTTTGTACACATCTTGTTCAGAAGCCGCTACATGAGGATCGGTATGAAAGTGTTCTATTGATTAACTCATCAACGTAGCAACAGAAAAGTCACACAGAAAAGGCAACTTCTCAAATGGCAAAAGAAATCAGTGTTCATGTTTACGGAGATGAAAACAATATAGCCTACATTTGAGAGAGACTTTTGGTTGCTGAACATAAAGGCGAGGTTAAGGTGTTTTGTCCAGAACTCCACTGAAACTGATGGTGGATTCCCAGCACAGCAGACCACCACTAATCTGGAGCTGATCCTCTTAACGTGGTAGCATGTGTGCTGAAAAATAGTCTACTTCACTGCAACTAAATGAGATGAGAGAAAACACCGGGGAAGCTCTGGTTGAGATAAAGGAACACGCACGAATATTGATTAACACTTCGAATGAGCATCAGGCTCTTGGGTGAGTGGAGATCAATATGTAATTGATAAATTATTTGGCTGAATTAAAATAACGGAGTCACCTGGAATAAATTGCTGGCGAGAGAGCGTGCTTGTGTTTACTCGCTTTAATTATCAACGTGTTCATCATTAGGTTTTTTCCTTTTCATTGAATAATGTAGCCTTTTTGTTGCATAATGTTGACAATCACTGTTGTTGTTGTTGATTCATGATTACTTTTGTAAGTACACTGTGTCTCTAGTCAAACTAGATTTTTACTTTACGTGTGTATAAATAATGTTTTGTGAGTGACTCTATGTCTTTGGCCATCTGTCAGATCATAAGTTGTAGGACTTTTCCGCCGTTTGTCTTAGGTTTGTGATGATACACCATGCTAACTCAGAAAGAAATGCTGAAGGCTTAATTGAGCGCTGACAGAACTTCAGAATGGATTGGAATCGTGGGAGAAGACTGGAAAAATGCCCCTCTAGGCCTCAGAAGGGATTAGTGAATAGGGGGTCTGTGTCGAAGGGCAATCTGCACCCCCCCGGGGAAAATGTCGATGAGCTGCTGGAACTTCTGTCATCGCTGGATGAGGACCTGTCCTCCTCCCTCACCTCACCTGCCATTGACGAGGGGGGCAGGAATGCAGGCAGGTCTCGGTCCATTCTGAGACAGAGGAATGTCTTCCGTCAGGTGGAGCCGACACCTTTGAAGAGCGGCCAGGCCCTGCCTGCACGGGAGGGCCGCTCTAACAGAGCAGCTCACCCTGAAGCAATAAGTGCCAGGGCCAGAACGGTCAGGTTTTCCGATGTAGAAAGACACGCAGCGACCACCCCGAGTCGTCCCTGCTACGCGGTTGATGGGGATACGCTACAGGTCCAGATGGAGTATGAGGAACTCGACAGTGGAGGCCATTGGCAGATGAGGGAAGAATGTTCCAGTCCTGCCAGTCCAGCCCAGCTCCATAGCCACAAGGCCCCAGAGAAGTCGCAGAACTTTCCCTGCAGAGACACTGAATTTGACGCTCCTCTCTCTGAACTGTTTGGCAAACAGCAGGCGGATTTTGATACGGACTGGGCAGACTCCCGCCATGTCGATTACACAGGTCAGCTGTGTGAAGATGACACCGAGACCCTTTCAGAATTGCACAGTCTCCTCGAATCGTCGTGGACGTCTGCGAGCTTGCACCGATCAATGCTCGACCTTGAAGTGAGCGAACAGCTGCTAATGTTTGAGCTCGGCCCCGTTTCACCGAAGGCTGAGGGTGATTTTCCCCATCTGGACACGCTCGAGTCAGATACGTCCGCCTCCTACAAAGCAAACATGCTGGGCTCTTTCTCTCCGTGCCAGCGAAGAGAAAGCAGCTGTCGTCCAGGCTGTGTAGATTCCAGCGCAGGGACACCTGCTGCTCGCCGGGAGGACCGGGTTACCGACCCCCTGCACCGCAGTGACGCCGTGATTAACAACAGGCTACGCTCACAGCTTGTTAGGCCTCATTCGGCAAGGACGTTAGGTTCCCCGCGGGTCCCTACGGTGCTGTCTCAAAGTGAATCGGGGTACGGCTCGCAACGTCAGGCGGGAGGCGCTGAAGATGCGCTTTCAGTGCGCGGAACTGCCGCAGACCAGTACGTAGATAAGCACCGCAGTGTACGCAAAGCCCTCTTCCCACCTGGAGTTGGTCGCGGAGAAACCAGCGTGGAAGGAAGATCTTCTAAAGATTGCATAAAGTTGTCCTGTGAAAGCTTAATTCGGGAAGAGAGCCATTTTGACAAGGAGGAATCATGTTCTTATTTCCATCCCACGGGCACCAGAACTATGAGTCCCTCACTGGCTGTGTATCATGCATCAGGAAGTACTGAGGTGCCTCATTTCCTTTTTGGTAATGAAAGACTTACAACAGAGGAGAATTTCATTAAAGACACAAATGAGGTCAGGATGGGAGAGCTCAGACATAGCCATTTCTTAATATGCCCTCAGGACTGTGGCGATGTTCAAACAACATTTGTGGAAATGAGTCTTGTTGGACAAAATGGAAGAACAAGTGAGCCTGATGCACTCTGTGGCACCTTCTCCCACATGGATAAACTCGGGTTGGTTCAGCCCCCCTCCGCTGTGTGTGTGCTTAAAGAAAGTGCCTTTCGTGACAGTGATGGAGCTGCCGGGGACAAAAGGCAGGAAGTGGAACCAAGAGGAAAGGGCTTGACCGCAGACCATCAGTCCTGGAAGGTAGGTTAATGGTGACACTCTACAGGGCAAGGTCAGAGGTCGCCGGAGTGTGGTGTAATGGGAGAAGATGCAGCTTAGTGCACTTACTGCTCACTTTTGTCCTTTCAACAGCTTCCTGATGCTGCGGAGGTGTGGCACTCCGGCTCTGTTGTGACAGTAGGGCAAAGGTAAAGTAGATCAGGTTTTAGGTCAAGTATCTGTGATAAATCACTGACTGAACTGCTGGAGGCATGTTAGTGCAAAGACAAATAGCTGTGGTTACAGCGATGTACTAACAATCGTGTTTGCTAATGGACTACATTGTTGAACTTTCTTTCTTTCTGTATACTCTATGAATAACTTAAAAAGCTAAAAGGACTGCGGGGAGAGGTTCTGCCTGGTTGTTGTTGTGAATCATATCTGACAGCGTTTTTCCGTCCGCGCGCCGGAGCAGATTCCTGGCGCGCGGCGGATTCGGGCTGCTCTCCCGATGTTTCCTGACCTGGAGTCACCGGCAGCGCTGCCAAACGGCGGCGCGGCGCCAACACGGGAGGCGGGTGCTCGAGAGGGGCCTCTGCGCCCTGCGGTGGGCCGTCGCTCTGCGGCGGATGCAGGAGGACGCCGTGGCAACCGGGAGACGCGCAGCGCTCCTGTCTCAGTGCTTCGGTCGCGTGAGTAAACCGGGGTGACGTCAGTCCGCCTGACCCTGCACGGCTGGAAGCCGTCCTGGACCCGGACCTCTGTGGTGTCAGATGTAGAACCACTCTGTTCAGTGTCACGGCTTGTCAAACTAGCCCCACTACTCCACTGCAGGATGGGACTTTTATGCTTATGAGCGAGTACGATTCCTCCCCCCCTCTGGTATTTTGCGCACGGAATGGCAAGAAGGGGAGGAATGTGGAAGCAGATTTACGGTTTTCCCGTGTTATGTCTGGCCTGCAGCGTTTGAAATGCTCTATTTTTGGGTTTAATTTCGCAGTGGAAGGCGTGTTTTGAGCAGAAGCGGGTCTCGGCCGTTGCACCCGGCCAGGTCTCTGACGTGGACGTGGAGGCCATGAGGAGACGGCTGATCCAGCCCAGCGAGGGCCTTGTCCTGAGGGTGGCGTACTGCGGCTGGAGGAGGCACTTCCAGGGCCTGCAGCTGCACAGAGCGGCTCTCATACACTACCAGTACGAGCAACGCATCCGCACACGTCTCAGACCCAACACGCCAGCCAGCCTGCACCATTACAACCGCACAGAGCAGCTCTCATACACTACCAGTACGAGCAACGCATCCGCACACGTCTCAGACCCAACACGCCAGCCAGCCTGCACCATTACAGCCGCACAGAGCAGCTCTCATACACTACCAGTACGAGCAATGCATCCTCACACGTCTCAGACCCAACACGCCAGGCTGCTTTCAACATTACAACCGCACAGAGCGGCTCTCATACACTACAGCCTGCACCATTACAACTGCACGGTCTTTACAGTACAGTCACTCAGCTGATTCTTTTATCCAGAGCGACTTACAGTTGATTAGACTTAGCAGGGGCCAATTGCCCCTGGCACAATGTGGGGTTAAGGGCCCTACTCAAGGGCCCAACAGCTGCAGCTACACTGGGGCTTGAACCACCAACTTTCCAGGAACCAGTCAAGCACCTTAGCCTCTAGGCTACAGGCTGCGCCATGTACGGCATCGGATTAGCACAGATAATCACTGTCTTTCAAATCAGCCAAATGTCCCCCCCCCCCCAAAAAACAGCATAGACCGCCGTAGGGCAAGAGCACTGATCACCTAATAAGCACAGTGGGGGAGACTACTAAACTGGATACGGCCCAACCTTTATGTGTGTGTTGCACCGCAGTGATGTCAGCGTGCCCCTCGGTCTGTATCAGCTGAACGGCACAGTTTCGGGCCTTTGTTCCCCTCTCACCTTTTGAGCCGTGTGAAACGGCAGCCTCGTGTGCTCGTTCGGCTTCGGCTATGCGGGCGAACAGGAGACACCAGAGAGGGGTTTTCTGTATGAGAGAATTCCCCCGGCCCAGACGGCCTCCCCGTAGGCGGCGTTACCTCATCGCTCCGGCTCTCCGGTGCCACCTCTTGCGTTACACCTGGATCGCAGGCACTTCGGTGTGGCTTTCACTCTGTAATTTTCCGCCCGTCTGTGAATCAAAGTGGAGGCTCCCCTGCCCGAGCTAACATATGGCACGTAGACTCGCGTTTCAAAACAGATGTTCTGTAGCGTCTTTTCCCTGGCCACTTTGTGTGTATATCTACGGTCTTGACTCTGTTTATAAGCATTGGCTGGTGTGTGTGTGTGTGTGTGTGTGTATGTATATGTGTGTGTATGTATATGTGTGTGCACTCTTGTTTATAAGCACTGGCTGATGTGTGTGTATGTGTGTTTACAGTCTTGACTCTGCTGTTTAATCACTGGCTGGTTGTGTGTGTGTGTGTGTGTGTGTGTGTGTGTCTAAAGTCTGACTACAGTTTAATCACTGGCTGGTTGTGTGTGTGTGTGTGTGTGTGTGTGTGTGTCTACAGTCTGACTCTGCTGTTTAATCACTGGCTGGTTGTGTGTGTGTGTGTGTGTGTGTGTGTGTCTACAGTCTGACTCTACAGTTTAATCACTGGCTGGTTGTGTGTGTGTGTGTGTGTGTGTTTACAGTCTATCTCTGCTGTTTAATCACTGGCTGGTTGTGTGTGGATGCGTGTGTGTGTGTGTGTGTGTGTGTGTGTTTGTGTCTACAGTCGGACTCTGCTGTTTAATCAATGGCTGGTTGTGTGTGTGTGTGTGTGTGTGTGTGTACAGTCTATCTCTGCTGTTCAAGCACTGGCTGGATTGGAGGAGGCGGAAGATGTTCCGGGAGGCCAAGGTTCAGCTGGAGCAGCAGGCTCAGGTTCAGCACGATGGCAGGCTGAAGGGACAGGCCCTGTTCACGTGGAGATTGGCCTGGGGCAAAGCCTGCCGCGCCCAGTTACACCACAGGTATCTGTACCCTGCTGGAAAAAACACCTCAAGCTAGGTTTTGATACAGCTGGGGGCTGGTTGACCAGCTCCCAGCATAACATGGTTTAGCTGGTTCAGACCTGTTCCCAGCTTCACATGATTTGACCAGCTCAAGATATGTTTTGAAACAGCTGGTAGCTGATTGAACTTTTTAACACTCCGTTCTAACTGCCTTTAATTTCCATGGTTACAGCAGGTTTTTTTTTTCACAGCAGGTAATTGTGTGCGGTGTTAGATTTGCTGCACCTGTCATTTTGATGTCATTTAGAGGGCGTTCACTGCCTCAGGTTATGTGGGCAGGCACTTTCAGCCGTGTGCTGTTCTGCTCATTGCCATCGCACATGTTTATTTGTTCTTTTAATTCTGCATCGTTTAATCCTCTGTCAGTCACCCCGAATGAGACCATCTGCCGAATGAACCACAGAGTGAGCGAGTTGCATCTGAATCAGGGTGTGGGGGGTCCCTCCTGTCCAATCAGGGCCTGCTGTTTGGCTGCTGTGTGGCGGAGGTGGGTGGGGTACGCACGCCGCGCGCGGGAGAGGCGGCAGCAGAGGAGCAGTAGCCAGGGCCTCCACAGGAGGGCGCTGTTGCAGCCCAGCTTCTGCCGCTGGTGGACCGGGGCGGAACTGCAGCGCGGCACCAGGGACCGACAGCACAGGATCGCCAGGTCGGCGCGGGTGACGTCGCCACGGAAACCGCACTATAAAAATCACCACGGATGCATCCACACCTGGGTCAAATAAGAAGATATACTTTATTCAACCACCAACCTTCCAGGTCCCATTCATGTCCATGTGCCAGCCTGGTGTAATGGAACCTATTAAATACTCTCAAAAGGTGCAAACCTCGCCTTCTGGTCTTTATGGCTCTATTGCACCAGGCAAGATCAGTCGAGCACAGAAAAGTATTTGAGTCCAAGCCAATTATGTACTTGACCCAGGTCTGTTAAGTTTAGTGTTATGTACATCTGCTCTATAGCCATAAAACCCCTCGCATTGCAGTGCCACAATGTGATATGTTGCTGAATGCATGCAGTCTAGTTTTGTTTCTTAATATTTGATTTTATATTATTTCA